>NW_005054502.1:104134-104665 GCF_000277835.1 Geospiza fortis | reverse complement strand
CCTTTACTTTGCCTTTACTACAGCAACCTCCCTCTGCTCCTGCCACAGCCTGGCTTCAGCAGAGCAGGTGTTGAAAGCAGGTTCAGGAGGGGCAGGTGAGGAAGCACTCATTTAATCCAGAGCATGGAGCAGGTGTGTGACAGAGCAGGTGTGTGACAGAGCATGCCCTGAGCTCCCACTCCTCTGGCTCTGTTCACACCCCTCTAGTGACCAGCATTTCCCTGCCTGCCTGCCCCCCTGGCTTCAGAGATGGGCAGCTCCTCCTGCAGGGAGCTCTCCCCCCCTTTAGAATGAGCAGCCTTCCCAGAGCTTCCTGCAGGCAATGAAATGTTCACAGGGGTCCCAGGATGAGGGAAGAGATGAGGATCTGACTCCATGTTTCAGAAGGCTTGATTTATTATTTTATGATATATATTATATTAAAACTATACTAAAATAATAGAAGAAAGGATTTCATCAGAAGGCTAGCTAAGAATAGAAAAAGAAAGAATGATAACAAAGGCTTGTTGTCTGCGCCCTGCTCCCCCTGCC
>NW_005054502.1:59093-104066 GCF_000277835.1 Geospiza fortis | reverse complement strand
CCACAGCAGCAGATAACCATTGTTTACATTTTGTTCCTGAGGCCTCTCAGCTTCTCAGGAGGAAAAATCCTAAGGAAAGGATTTTTCATAAAACGTGTCTGTGACATGAGAACAACTCCCCTCTGCTGTCTTTTCATGTCTGAAAACCTATCAGCCCTATCTGATTTCCTCTTCTCTAGATTAAAGGTCCACATTTCCTTTGGCCTTTGCTTGTAGATCATGTTTCCAGCTTTACCTTTCGTGTCCTTTGTGTGAGCCCCTGTGGCACATGTCTGATTTGAGGAGCAGTGTTGGCAGCAGAGCCCTCTCCAATCCTCAGTCAGAGCAACAGGATCACCCAGTTAGTGATGAACAGTTACAGTGCCATGCCCTTACTTTTAAAACAGCATAAAACCATTCTTCCAAATTGGATTTGTCATCTACCACAGGCTTAGGGCATGCAGATCCTTTCCAATAGATCTGCTGTTTCACCAGTGCTCCCTGGGATTTGCATGGCTCATCACTGCCTGCCTTGAATTGGGGCAGATTCCATCACAAATTACAGGTGTACTCCTAGGAGTTTGCTATGCACAATTCTCTAAAAGGAATTATTTTTTTTTATTTTCTCAAATTGCTTATTGAAAATGACAGAAATATGCAATTTGTGTCTGTAGGAGGAAATTTCACGTTTAACTTACATAATCTATACCTAATGTCTAAATTACCTGTGCATGCAAATCTACACCACAGTGTACAAAATCCATCCTTGGAAACATCCAAAATTAAATCTGTCAACGTACATGCACGAGAGTTCTCCAGGAGTGGCAGTTACGGATTTAATGTTTGTGCATGTAGAATTGATAGAAAAAGTTAGAGAAGAGTTTGAAGCTGCTTTTAAAAAATAATCCCTGACAGTCATCCAAACCTCCATGAAACAGGAATCTGATCCTCCAGATAGTTCTAACAGAAAATATTGCTGGAGCTTCCTGATTAATGCCCGTGGCAGTAAATGGTTTGTGCTTGATACCAAGTTTGTATTCCTTGACTGTTTAAGTAGAACTCCCACAATTTTAATACAGTGCTTCAGATTTTATGTCTAGTCTCTGATACGAGTAGAAGTTTCAATAAGTAACCAAATCAAATCTCCATCTCTTTTTTTCCTCTCAATGCACACTTGTGTTCACTGCCAATGGCTTTTCTCCTTGCTTTAGTGGGGTCAGCATCAACTGCCTGATTATACAGCTGGTTTCATTTTTTCACTCAGCTTTGAGCATCTTTCTGTCTCATCCCTCCTCTGTGTGTGTGGTGCTTGCAAACATCATCTTTTCATTTCCAAACTGAAAAGAGCAACCTGGTAAATTCCACCCATGGACTCCTGCTTCCTTCTTGCCACATTTCCCTTACCCTTGGATGTAAACCAGCATTAAGATCATTTTTGTTCACATCCTGACATTCTGTGTCGATTGTATCAGACTCTTCCTCCCAATATCTGCCTGGTCCTTTATTTCCTCCCCTTTTCAGCTGCATATTGCATGAGTGGGGAAGTGTCTGCTCCATGAGGGGTGTCAGCTGTGCTGGGGACACTCTGGGCACGCAGCCAGCCCATGACTGACACTGATGCTCCCAGAGCAGCTTTGTTGGGGTGTTGCAGTGGCTCTGTGCAGGGCAGTGGGGACAGCAGGAGCCATGTCACCAGCGTGGCTTGTCAGTGATTCACAGAGATCTCTTGGAGCGCCCTATTTTTGGGAACAGCATTTCTAGATAAATGCTTTTCCATTTCCAAAAAGGCTTTTTGACGTGCTGGGAAATAAACCTCTACCTAGCTGTGGGTTTTAAGTCACATCCCTAACGTTCTGGAAAGTGCTAGTCATTTGATTTTCTAATCTTTTCTATGAATTATAATGATGGTAAGGACCAAATAGGCTTAGTCCTGTGCTGCCACTCTCTCCAGACACAGAACGGCAGCAGAAAAGGCACGTTTAGAAACTGAGAGCCCCTTGATGTGTCTGGCAAGCTTAGCTCTGAAATCCTCAAAAGAGATCTGTCTTCCTTTTCCCTCTAAATTTAGATGAAGAATTTTTGCATTCTTGGAACAGAGAGGGAGAAAGGTGGAAACTGATAAGGCGCTGTGGAAAGAAAATTGTGGCATTTTCAGATGCAGACCTGGGTTGTGTGTGCGAGGTAGATTGAGAATTTTAAACTCATGTCACCTTTTCTTTTTAGGCATTCAAGCCAATGTTTTAGGGGCCTCTCTGTCTTCTACAGGACCAGGTAGAACTCCTTTGCATAGGGCTTTTGTAAGCAGGCCTTTGGGGACTAAGGGGTTTGGGTTTGGGGTTATTTTTTTCCTGCCTAGGACATGCAGAAATGTTGTTGCTCATTCACTCAAAGACAAAACAAGTTTGCCAATTCCTGCTCTTTGTAGCCTGTTGGCATTTCTGAAAAGATACCAGGCAATGGGGACTTACAGATAATTATTGCCACAAATAATTTAATTTTAACTTAATGAGGAAGTCGCCCCTTTTGACTCACCATTTTCAACCATTGGAGTCATGGTCTGTAGTGGCTCACCCCAGCAGTCCAGAGTGCTTGTTATTAAGGACTTCTGCATTTTGGATTAGTGTTTCCCACTGCGTGATTTTAATTCTCGTTGCCAAGGAATTCACACAGGCATGCACGATTAGCAAACCATCAGGATTAAACGATCCACACGGCAGGGTTAAAACACTTCAAGGCTATTTTAGTTACCCCAGGTACCACAGCAGAAAAAAGCAGGGCCTCCTATGTCTGCAGCTCACAGCTCCTAAATCTGGCTGTGTCAACGCTGCTGAACACTGGAAGCAAAGCTTTTAACATCATTAAACACCAGCTTTTTGCTTCATCACTCAAGGACTGCTCCCCTCTTTGCATCTTCATCTGCACAAGTGGATACACCACGGGGTTTTGGGGGGATCTGAGTGAGCCCCCTGGGATGATGGACCCAATTTGAACAGCTCTGGGCTTGGACTGGAACCACCAGTTGTAAATGGCTGAACCCCAACTGGCTGAGCAGATGAGATACATGTGTTTGTTCAAAAGTTTGCAGCAAACATCCAAGTTTTTTCCCATAAATCTGTGCTCTCCTGATCTGGATTATCTTTCTTTAAAACAGGCTTTTCCCACAGACATAGGCAAAGGATTTAGCTCTCTTTGACCCTTCTTTCCAAACAAGTATAAGTGGCCAAGCTGCCCATCTCCTGAAGGCTGGGGCTCAGCTGTGTGCTTGAACTTGCCTGTAAATGCCACTGTGACATGTTCTGGGCATAAATAGAGCGTGTTAGACTATGTTGGAAGGAGTACCTTTTTTTTTCTTGGAATCTAATTAAGTTTGAAAGATGGGTAGCACTTACCATAAGCATGTTGTTTTAGAGAAGAAAAACCTCTTTGCAAAATGATTTAGTTGTTAGGATTTTTTTGTTCTTCTTTGACTTGGAGAAGAGAAAGAAAACTAAAGCTCCTTCTTACAGTAATCTGTTTTTCTCCCTTTTATTTTATTTTCTTATCTAGGGAAGTGGTGTAAGCAAAGTTCTTTGCTGGTGCTAGGGATTTGTGTGATATTTTTTCAAGGTGTGGATTGTAGAATGTCACACATTCATTTTTAAAGGGTTTTGCTGTCTGATACGAATGAAGCACAGGGCAGTCAAATGTCAGTGGAAGCTTAGCAGCTCACTTTTCCTGCTTCTCTCCATTTTATTATGCTCTGTGTTTGCAAAAGAGGAGCCTCTTATGTTCCTGGCTTTGTTAGTGTTTTCAGAGCAGGCATACTGCTTTTGACAAAGTTTTTGCTGTCTCCTCAAAACAAGCAAAGCCCCATTTTCCAGGGACAGGGCCATATTTGGACATTGCTAAAACAAATTCAACCTTCAGCGTGCCCCACCCTTCCCTGGCTGGGGATCCCTGAGCAGTTCCAGGCTGTGTCAGGAGGCTGCTGCCCTCACTGCTGTGCTTGGGGACAGGACAGAACTCTGCTCCAGCTCTCAGGTGGCACAGAGCCAGGTCTCACACTCCCTCAAGGAGCATCCCATGGCATGGATGCAGATGTCCTGGTCCCCTGGAGCGAGCAGTGCTCCCATCCCGAGCCCTGTGCTCCTCCTCCTGGAGCGCGCAGCACCCGCTCTGCGGGCTGGCCTGTTCCACCCTCTCCAAGGCACCTGCTCCAGGGTTTGGACCTATTGCACCCTCTCCAAGGCTGAGGTAGCACTCCCACTGCTGGGGTGATGCAGGTTTGTGCCAGATGAGTGACGGGGAGGGAGAGCTCCAGGCTGGTATCACGATATTCCTCGTGCCCCAGAAGTTGCGTTAAAAACCCGCGGGGTCTCCTGGCGTGCGGTTTGTCACATGCCTTGCATGTCTGACCAAGTGGGGTAATTTTGTCAAAATATTTTGCCATTGCTTTGCTTGTAACGAGGGCAAACTGACCTTGCTTTCTCCCCTCTCCAAACCACCCAAAGGAAGCTAGCCAAGAAGCAGAAGGAGACTCAGACCAGCACGCAGAGGGAGATGGGTCCTGTGGCTACTTCTGACAAGACCTCCACCAAACTCAGTGCTGTTCACAATGAAGAAGCTTTTTCTTCCAGCTGCCAAGATGTTAATGGATTCAGTAAGTTTAACTTGCTTGCAATGGATATGACCCCCTTGGAGAGCTCTGGGTTCTTAAAAGGACCTATTCCTTTGGGCACAATGTGGAGGAGTTAGGAATGGCAGTGATAGAGATCTTTGCAAAAGCTCCATAGAAATCTGGAATGTCTCTGATACTGCCTCTGGTTTCATTGTCAGACAGGTGGAGAACATTCCTCTGGGTCCAAATCTACTGAGAATAATTTATAAAGCTTGTTCTAATAACTGCATCAGAATAAGAGGCACATGTTTATTTGTTGTTTAGAAATACTTTTCCTTTGTGAGTAGAAGAGTCAAATCCCTTAGTTGATTTGTGGGATGGAATAACATTTTCTGTATGAAATTGTTATGAAAGAAGGCCTGGTCTCCTGGCTAGAGAACTGGAATGGAAAGACAGCATTTTTTCCTTTGTCTGTGTCCTTGCTTTATTCTTCACATGGGTTCAGTAAAACTGATCTTAGTTAACATTTGTAAACCACTCAGACTTCTGTAGCTAAAACAGTTTTGTGGGTAAAGCAGCACCAAGTCCTACTTTAGCCTTACTAGCTCCAGGTTGAGTGCATGGTGGATTGCATGGTGGATTTGTAAACTTTTTTCATATTAAATAAATTTAAACTTAGACACTATGGGCATGTCACTCCTTCTTTTGACACTCAGCCTGTTAGTTTGGACAAGGGACAGCTCTGAAACTCAAGTGTGTGCTAAAACTCTTGTCTTTATTAAGCATCTTTAGTGAAGGGTTTTTTTCCCCAATTACTAAAATGGAAGTGCTCATGCTAGAAAATGTGGTTTATCATTGAAACCTCCCCTTGTAATCTGAACCTGAGTGGGACAGGTTGAGTGAATTCTTCCTTTCCCTCTCTGCAGGTCATGTCAAATTCCATCTGCATGTGCTGCTACTGCCACTTTGTGTAGCACACCTGTGAGATGGATAAATAGGTGCCTGGGACCGCCAAGGCTGGCAGGGAACACTTTTCTCTGATATTAAATTGACTTCAGTCAAGATCTAATTTTCTCAGGTGCTGAGTAGCTCTATCCTAAGGAGGCAGCAAGAGTTCTGTGGGGTTCATATCTCTGAAGGCCAGGGGAGCAGCAGGCAGTGTTGTATCAGCCATCCCCCAAACAGCAGAGGCATCTTGGCTGGAGTGTGTGGGGAAAATAAAGTGTTCAACACTTCCCTCAGGATCTGGGCTTCTGAAAGTTTGGGGATTCTTTTTCCAACCAGAAAATTAGAAAAGAGACAAGCTTGAAATGTGACCTCATCTTCCCCCCCGCCCCCTTATTATTTTGACAGACTAATTAAAACAGCTGAGTCATTTGCTTGAAATGGCAACTGTAGATAATATGATGTATCAAATTTTGTAAAGAAACAGCACTCCAAGTTTTCAATTTTTTTAATCACTTAGATCTTTACTTGTCTGACATCTCTGCAGATTTTATCACTGCCCTCCCCTATAACCCGAGTCAGTCATGGGTGGATTCTTTTTATTTTTTTTTCCTCTTTATATCTATGAGAAAGAATTATCAATAAACCTTCATGATTTCTCCAAATTTTTTACTGCCAAGTCCAGGATGCTGAGGTGTTGGAGGTAAGTTCTGTGCAGTAGTGTGCACATGCTGATACAGGAATTTTATGAGTAAAAGAATTCCTTGAAAAGAAAAATAAAATAAATTGCCTTAATGGAGTTTAATACTTGTGGGCTCTATACAGGCCTACTTTGGAATAACATAATAGGATTATTTCTTAACCTTCCTGCTAACTAATAGAGTTTTACAGGGTTTATCCACCAGAGCTGTTGAAATCAACAGTCTTAAGCAGCAGTCAGATTCATTCTTAAATTGTTTTTTTGCCTGCCAACAGTAAATAGCATTTACAGCACCCCATGATGGGCAGTCACCCTCTCTGTCCTGCCCTGAGCTGGCTGCAGCAGGGGTGAGGAAATGCCCTTCTCGTTTTGGAGGAAGAGCCCACCAAGAGAAGCAAAGTGTTTTCAATGCCAGGATCACCTTGCCAGCTCACAAAAGCAATCAAACAGAACAAGACAATTTGCTAAGTAGGATCCCTCAGTTATTGAATGACTTGCAGGCGACTTTACCTGCAGAATACAATGTCCTTGCAGGGCTTGTGTCCTTGCCTCCAGCTTTTACTTTCTGTCACAGTAATTCTGATAACTTTTCAGACAGAACAAACTCAGTGAGTGCCTACAGAAGCTTTTCTTTTCCCATGCTCTCTCCAGTTGGCCCCTGCTCTGCTCCTGGGTGAGTCCTGTCCATCCTCCTGCTGTTGCTTACCCTGTTTCCCTGCCCTGCCACCATACAGGACTATTTTCTAAATCAGTTAGATTTAAAAATCCCACTTTTCAAGGGTGCTGCCTGATGCTCTGCACCATGAGGGAGATAAAAAATGAACAGCTGCCCTCCTTCTTATCAGCCCCTTGTTTTCTGTTGAGGCATCAAGACCTCAGGTCTTGGCGAAAAGAGGAAGAGAATTGAGCATTTATCTTCCCTGGCCTGAAGCAAAGCCCCTCATCCCTCTTTCCATTCTGCAGTGTTAGTTGTTATCCTGGCAGGATTCTCACTGATACATACAGGTGTTGGAATAAAAAGAGATTTTTTGGACTCAGCCTCTGACACTCCACAGAACCAGAGGAGGTGTTTGGTGAAACATAGATTGGTCTGTGGCTGTTCCAGCTTGTCTGCTTTTACCTGGGGATTATGAACAATCACAGTTGGTCATTTTCTCAAATATCTTGTGGTTTTTTTAAGACATCAATATATCCCAGCTCCGTGAAAGGCAGGTGATGGCCCTGGCAGTGGCTGAGCAGCTCCCTGGAGTGCAGGAATGTTGGGAAGCAGCACAGTCACCTGTAGACACTGGCTCAGGGCAGGGTTATTGTGGAACAAGATGGGAAATGGGAAACAAAGTGGACCTAAATTTGCCCCCCAGTGTCTGCACTGACCAGAAAGGTGTGCAGGGGTTTGTGACCACGCAGAAATCATGGGCAGTGTGGCAGAGATGGGAGGGACAGCAGTGGATCAGCTCAGCAGGGATGCACTGATGTGCTCTGCACAAAGGAACTGCCATGGACCAAGCCTTGTCCAGGAGAATTCCCTGTCCCAGCAGAGCCATCCTGACATCCTTGCAGGGATTCTGGCAGGAGCTGTTGGATTCTGAGGATTTAACCCATTAAAATGCAGCCAGTTTTGCTGGGGACTGATTAATAAGGTGTGCTTTACCCGTGTGACATCCCATTTTGGGGGGAGACAGCTCTGCAGACACCCTGCAGGAGGGACACAGATGAAGGAGGGGCTTTAATGCTTCAGGCAGAGCATTCTGGAACTGAGTTCTGCAGGAGGAACCACTACCATAAGTTACCAAGCTCGTGTGATTTCACTTACAAGAACAAGAACAAGAGAGGGAGGTGTAGGCAAGTGGCACTCAGGGTTTAAGGGATCCATTTGTACCAAGAAACATCAAAATTCACACCTTTCCACAATCCTCCATGATTTTATGATCAGTGAGATGTAAAGGTATTCACAAAAGACAAGCACAGCAAGATGAAGTTCTTACTCCTGCCCCATGCATAACTTTCATTCATAATTAATTAGGTGACCTGCTAAATGCTGTCTAAGGATTTGTAGGGTCGTGGACATGAGATTGCTTCCTTTAGTAAAAAGATTCTTAAAGTAATTTAAAAATAAAAGACAAACCCGCATTTTATCAAAGGCATAAAAGAAGCCCTTTTACTGGCTTCCATGGGATTCTTGTGGGGTTTGCTAGTTTAGGAAATATTATAAAAATTAAAGAATAATTTTCAGAATAGGAAGGAGCCTTCACCACTCTGCTTGACTGGAGGGATCTGTGTGGCTTCACGTGCCACTCCAGGGAGCACAAAGAGAATTTTTAATGAAGTCTTAATCTCTACCCTGATGTGAAATCCTCTCTGGACGTGTTTCCTTTGATTACAGACCCAAGTGCCTGTGAGAAATGCTAGTTAGAAAGCAGCCCTGTGTATACATCTCATTATACAACTTGACTCATTTCAGAAACAAGTTCTCCAAAGTTTTAAGAAACTTCTCTTTTGTGTTGGTGGGTTTTGGGGGATATTTGTTTTGGTTTGGTTTTTTGGTTTGGTTTTTCATTTGTTTTAATTTTAGCTTGGGTTTTTTCTTGGTTTTCTTTGGGTTTGTTTAGGTTTTTTCCCCTGTTTTTTAATCTGAATTTAAAAGTCACAGCCCCATGTCACAAACACAATTCATGTCATAAACCTCAGTTGGTGACATCTTTAATCAAACTCACTGACATGAGGTGTTTATCTGGAAATTCATCCTCAGCAGCTCTGGAAAGGCAGCATGGTCCTATGAGTTCTTTCATACTCCCAAATTCCAGAAACACTTGAGCCCTGCCCCAAGCCCTGAGTGTGGCCTTGCCCTGTGACATTGGGCAAACCAGCTGATCTTATTTGATGTTATCTGAACCACAGCCATGTCCTAAGTGTGGTGAGAGAAGGGTCTGATTTAGGCTGGCAAAGTGCAAGAGGCCCCCGAGCAGAGGAACTTTGTGAGTTGAGGCAGCTGGGGCAGAGCTCCAGCAGACCGAAGTGTGAGGAATTGGATTGTTTCAATGTATTTCCAAGTCATGTAGGTCTGAAAATAAGGTGTGAGAATGCAGAATGAGAGTGAGTTCATGAGCTGGATGATTATAAACTGCTCAGGAGGTAATTCTAACTTTATGGACCTCCCTAGACCAGTGACTTCTTTGGGTGTCCCCACAGAATAACTTGAAATTTTAAAGCAATGTTTGCTCCATAGCTACAAAAAAATTGGTTCTGAAATTACTTTGATGTACACTGAGTTTTATCTACTTCTGTTGGGCTATGGAATAGTTTTTCCTTTGCTATCTGTTGTCATCTCTCTGATGTACTGAGATTTGTATTAGCTTGTTTCCCAACATTCTGAGGAGGAGATATATAAATGCCTGTAACTCTGAGAGTGAATGCAGAGTGATAACAAAAGAACATGCCTTCAAAAGTGATGGATTACCATAAGAATGTGCATGTTTGCTGCTGTAGGTGTAAACCAGCCTCATAAATTTACTATCAAGACAAGAATCTACCACGAAGATGTTGAGCCCTTCCTCCTTTCAAAAAATATTTGATTAATATGGAAATTTGTGGATTCTTGTCCAGAGAAAGTTAATGATGTAATGGGAGAAGACAAGGATGCTTGTCCTGCTGACAGAACTCAGCTCACAGGGGAAGGGATTATAGGATTTGCTATGAACAGTCCTGGGGTGAAGAACAAGTCCTTTGTAATGTTGTAATGTTTTAACCAAAAAATTGCTACCCCGCCTGTGTATTTTTTGTGGTACATTGTGTTTGAGTAGGTTTATTTTACTGTCAATACTGATTCTCTGTAGTTTGTATTTTAGGGGTAATTTTTGAGGAATTTCCTCTTAGAGACAAAATCCTAAGTTTGCTCCTTTGGTTAGAAAAAAAAAAAAAAAGACCATTTAGAATATAGACCTATGAATGTAGCCCTGTGTGTATCCTATTTAGGAACACATTGATTTACAGTAACTATAATCCTATATTTGGGGTCTGGAGTGCTTATATTAAAGAAAATCCATCATGATGACAATGTAATAAATGTAATATGCATGTTGAAATGAAAAATATAATTCATTTTGATAAGCCTTATATATCCCATATTACTGTGTTCTTTGAGGAACATTCTCCCTGTTCTCTTTCTCTCTCTTAATATATGTCTAAAGTCTTTTCCTTATGTCTTTCCTACCTAGCATCACCCTCTCCTTGTTCATTTTCTGTCCAAAGCAAAACCCTTCAGAGCAAATCTATGTTGAATTCCTACTACTCAGGTACTAGTGCCAGACTTTTCTTTCATTCCTAAATTTTCTTTGCTTTTGTACGTTACCCAATATAACCTGTAACAGACCGAGGCTTCTGAGTGTGAGACACAGCTAACCTTGTTTTCATTTTCTGTAACTTTTCTTTTCCTGTTGATCCTCTGTTGATTTCCATTGAATCCCTGTCGTGTGGGTGAACGGAATTCCATCTCAAAGTTTCATCAGACACCGTCCCATCGACCACGCTGTTAGGTAAGAGGACAGGTATGGTGGGCTGGGCTGAGCTGGAGAGCAAACGCACTCTCTGTGGCATGAAAATAACACTCTGGAGTGTTTGGCTTCCAAAATCAGAATTAATCCTGTGCTCGTGCTTTCATCAGATAACTTTGGTTTCATTCATGTTTTGTTATTGCTGTTAATTGCTTTCAAAGGAAAGAAAAATTCAAAAATTAAGGTTTAGTCATTTTTTCAAGTATACGTTTGTGGTGTTTGTGAGATCCCCAGGACGAGGTGAGAGATGAGAATTTGACTCCATGTTCTCAGGAGGCTGATTATTATATATTATATTATATTATATTATATTATATTATATTATATTATATTATATTATATTATATTATATTATATTATATTATATTATATTATATTACATTACATTACATTACATTACATTACATTACATTACATTACATTATATTATGCTATACTAAAACTATACTAAAGAAAGAGAAAGGAGACATCAGAAGGCTTAACAAGAATGAATAATAAAAGCTCGTGACTGACTCAGAGAGTCCAACACAGCCGGACCTTGATTGGTCATTAATTAAAAACAATTCACATGTTTGGATAAACAATCTTCAGACCACACAGCAGAGCAGCAGAACATGGAGAAGCTGAGGCTTCTCATCTTCCCAGGAAGAGAAATCCTGGTGAAGGGATTTTTCAGTAAATACCACGGTGACATACGTTGTTCCTCTATGTCCATGAGATTTGGGGTTCTGGGCCCCTTTCCCACTCGCTGCCTTGCCTTAGGCTTAGTTCTGACTCCTGCAGCTGCTTGTGCCTGTGCAGCTGACACAGAACCACAGAATGGTTTGGGTTGGAATGGATCTTTAAAAGCTCTCTAGGCCATGGGCAGGAGCACTTTCCTACAGACCAGATTGCTCAGAGCCCCATGCAATCTGACCTGGAAGTTTTCCAGGCATGAGGCATCTTCCACCCTCTGGGCAACCTGTGCTGGTGCCTCACCACCCTTTTAATAGAAATTTTCTTCTTTGTATCTACTCTGAATTATCCTGTTTCCTTTTAAAACCACCTTCCTGCGCTGTGTGTGAGGCTCAGCTGGACCTGCCTCAAGGGTTGCACATTTAAGTGAGGATTTGCACGTGTGCAGCAGGTGGGAGCCTGCAGTTTTTGGTGAAGTTGCATGGATAAAGGTTATTTAGAAAAATTCCTGGCTGGGTTTTGGGAAGTGGCTCCACCTGATTCTGTGTATGCTGAGAGTTAAATGCTAAATCTTTCAGGCAGTCAGGTATGGATTTGAGAGGATAACAAAGGTCCTGAGAGGCAGAGGCAGTTCTGTGGCTCTATAAGATATCAGAAAGGAATTCTGTCCTGTGAGGGTGCTGAGGCTCTGGCACAGGGTGCCCAGAGCAGCTGTGGCTGCCCCTGGATCCCTGGCAGTGCCCAAGGCCAGGCTGGACAGGGCTGGGAGCACCTGGGACAGTGGAAGGTGTCCCTGCCTCTGGTAAGGGGTGGTACTGGATGGTCTTTGAGTTCTCTTCTCACCCAAACCTCTCTGATTCTCTGATTTATGAATTCTTTCTCTATGGAGCAGAAAGATGATGTGTGGCTGATCAGAATCTAGCCAGCGGGATTTATCCTTTTGGATTATCCACAATAAATGTTCCTTCCAGACAGAGTAATCTACCATGACTGCTTCAAACATCACTCAGAACGTGGGGAAGGGCCACAGTTAGAGCAGGAAGAAATGACAACCAGTGGCTGTTCCTTGGCACAGAGGCTTGGAGGAGCTGCCACAAGACACACATCCATCCTGCTGCCTGCCAAAGTGCTCTCACTGGGTTGGGGAAGGAAAGGTGTCCATTTCCCAGAAGGTTTCCTCTCATTTCCCAGAGGCTCAATGTTATCAACAGAAAAGCATAAGGGCAGGTTTCTCTTTTGGCTGCACTTTAGAAATAAGGTTCTGACCTGCAGTTTGATGGAAGATATCAAACTCTCTCAGTCTGGCATCTGGGAAAGCCTGGCCATTCTTTGGGGGAGCTGTTTTCCCCCCTCTGCCCTGATGGAATTAAGGTGTGAACTGCACTTTTGGTGCTCTGAAGCTCAAGGAGCAATGAACAGGTTCCTTCTGTGCTTCTTCTGCCACAGCAAAAGCCCCTAAAACTTTTAAAACTGCAAATTTTATAGATGAAAAAGAGGAAATAGGAATCTAACCAGCCTTGTGCTTATATATTCAAAAATATTTCAAATTTCTACTAAGCACTATATCTGTGTAAGGGTTGATATCCCTGTTTTACACATGGGAAGTTAAGTACAGAGCACTTTAAAGACATGAATTACACAGACTGGTCACTGTCCCAGTTCCACCTGAATTTAACAGCCTGTGAAACAGCCCCTTACATTGGAGAAATTTCTATCTTGTGACTTGCAGACAAATTATAACCTTGGCATTCTGGTTTCTCAGACAAATCCATCAGATGTTAGATGTTGCTGTACGAGCAAAAGAAGTTTAATTTTTGATGTTTATTAATATTAATTCCCAGGGAAGAAAAACATATCTTGAAAAGGGATTAGTCATACCACTACCAATATCTGTAGCTGCAATTCAGTACTGTTTGTTCCCATCTATTATGCTTTCTGCTAATAAATGTTCTATATTTGCAGTATTGCATGGCTCCCTAGGCTTGGCTGTGACATGTAAGATACAGGAGATGTGGGATTTGCCTCTATCCCAATTCCTGGTTAATACTTTTTTATTAATGCATGTTTTTAGTGAAGTCATTTTCTCTTCCACTTGTGGACAACTCTGGATTTTAAATGTTTTGCTCAAACATCTTCACTAGAGAAGGGAACATCTAACACTAAAAAATACATGAGGTAGATTTTCACTTGAAGATGAGGTAGCACAACTTTAGGGATTATTTCTGGGGAAAAGATTCATGTCCAATAGCTCTTGAAGATGTTCAGGAGATCTCATCGGGGGATCTCTGCAGGGGAACCAGCATGTCCTTCCTTTGGCATCTCCTGGCAGCAGGAAAGGACGCTGAGCCTTGTTCTCATTCCAGCTGCTCATGAGGATCCTCACAAGAGTCACCACCCTCCAGACAGGACAGGGATTTTAGTGCCTGCAGATGGGCAGAACAAGCAGAGAGAGCTCTCTGACACAAAGTCACAGACAAAAAACTGGCTGTGCTTAGAAAGACATAGAAATTTTCCATGGATTTTAGACTTCTGTAGCTTTTTTTGCCCACCCCAATCAGTCTGCTGTGTGTACACCCCCAGCCTAGCTTGAATAACTCAAAGATGTTAAGAAGCCAGTATTGCTGCTTTAGCAGGTGCCTCTGTCATTGAATTTTTACTGTGGGATGAGTGATTTTTATGCAATGGGTGCACAAAAATTCAATGGCTTGACCTGCTCAGTTGCATCAGAAGCCTTCCAGGCCAAGTCAGCCTCTAATAAGGAGCTGTGGGAGAGGTTTTCCCAGCATTTCTCTGTGCTGGGGTTTGTCAGGAGCAGAGTGAGCACCAAAGGTTCAGACCTTTGCAGGCTGGGCCTTGAGCTGAATTTCTCTTACATTTCTTCCTGCCTGCAGAACTGGAAACCCCTCTCTTCCAGTCTTTAGTGGCTTGTAGTTTCATGTGCTGTTTTGAAGTTTACAGATGCTTTCCAGATGTAACTGAATGTCTGTGGAAAGTGGGTTGGTCTGGCAGCCTGTTTTCACCAAGGAGGCAAAGAGAGATTTGGCTTGGTGAAGTCCACACATCCAAAGAGCTTCACAGTTACATTTCTACCAAATAATCCCAAATCATTGCCCACCTCACCAAAACATCATCTTTGCACCTTTAACAGGATTTTCTTCTATGTTACCTGATGAAGAAAATGTGTGTAGTAGTTTTTATAAGATCACAATACTCTTATGCTAGAATACACTTATAATATTTGAATACTTTAATATTCTTATTAGAATGCTCTTATAAGACTAGAATACTCTTATGCTTGGTGTTAACCAAGCAATTCTTACAAAGTTCTAAAATCTAGATAAAAAATACTTACTTTAAAAAAAAATTATGGATGTGTGGCTTCTTCATGTCTTTGAAATGAAAAGTGCACCCTCTGTGCTCTGTCAAGCCTGCTGTCAGAAGGCTTTGTTAAGGAATGTGCCTTTTCAGAGCTCAGTTGATATCATTAGATAAATGGTGTTTTGCCTTCAGTTTGCCATACCACTGTTGGTATTGTAGATAGAATATTAGAGCTGGGTATTTATCATATAATAAAGCCTTGACACACACAAAAAAGCAAATTATTTTTCATCTTGCACCATATCCCTGGTGTAGAGGGAAGAGGTATTAGCCATGCTCTAGTCACCCTCAGAAGATGTCAAAGAATTGACAGCCTTTGCTCTAGTGTGGAGAGACTGGCTCTGTGTGTAATTAAATCCATCACAAACACCACTCAAAGCATAATTTATTTTGTGCAAAGGGTGTCGTATCGCATCTTATCACTTGCCAAGGCTGAGAGAATAAAAAATATAAGCAGATATGATAGCCCTGTCATTTTAGTCACAGGAAGAATTTGTGGACCTTAAAGCAAAAGTTTTGAGAGAAGCTTCTGCAGTGTAGAAGACGACACAAGAGTGCAGCTTTGCTTTTAGTTGTGAGAGGCATGGCTGAGTTTTCTGGTCAGGAGACAACATCATACTCTGTGCCCAGATATCCATTTCTCAGTCTAACTGTGTTTACAAAACAAATGATCGCTATAAAATCATCTAAAGCTTTAATCCCTAAAGGTGCTCTGGGTGAGCAGGACCCCTCCCAGCAGCCTTACTGGGATGTTGCACAGGGCTCTGATCATACAGAGCCACTTCCAGACTGGCAATCTAATTTCTCAGCTGCTCTTCTTCTTATCTGTGACATTTATGGAGAAGTTCATCAGTTTTTCTCTGGAGGCAAACATATTTATTTTACTTGTCTGAGAAGCACAAAAGTACAGAACACAAGGTGGTGCAGCAGCAGGCAAGCAATAATAACTCACTGTCAGGGCTGCTCATCAGATGGGGGAAGATTTCACTGAAGTGACCTCTGCTCCAGCTCCTCTCTGTGTGCTGGACTCTGTTACTTCTTGGCACAATAAGACCTCAGGGTTGATTTCAGCAAGTTCATGATTATTTGCCCAGCAAAGACATTCACAAAAAACACCATTTCATAGGCAGGGAGAATTTGAGAATATGTGAGGTCAGCATTGTTACATTTGCTTACATTTGCAGTTTCACACTAAACACATGAGCTGAGATACCTGAAGAGTTTCCCAATCAGCCAAGCTGTAAGAGACAGGGAATCACTAATTTACTGTCTCCAAGGTGTTAATTGAACTCTCAAGCTGATCACAGAATGGTTTGGGTTGGAAGGAACTTTAAAGCTCATTTCCTTCCACCCTCTGCCATGGGCAGGGACATTTACCACTAGACCAGGCTGCTCCAAGGCCCATCCAACCTGGCCTTGGACACTGCCAGGGATGGGGGATTATGAAAATGCCAGCTTCCAGAATCAAAACATTTGAGTTGGCAAAGGACACGTTATATGTGGAGTAAGAGTGGCACTGAAAAGGGTTAACAAACAAGCTGGCAACGCCCTTTGCTGTCACAAACTGCTGATATTATTATCCTGTCATCAACAGCATGTTCCCAGCCACATGCAGAATACCTGCCTTATTTACAGCTGCACAAATAGAACTGTGGAAGATTGGAGATTGTTCTAGGAAGGAACCGGAGCCCTGAGCAGCCTGCCCTAATGAGACTTCAGAAGCTCTCAATTGATTTACTTTATCAAAGAGAGGCTGAAGAAGTGATTTGATCAGTGCCTGCATGGGTCAGGATTACAAATGCTCAGAGGACTCTTTAATGTAACAGAAGGTATAATAAGATTCAGTGCCTGCAATCGAAGCTAAGCAAAATCAAATTGCGATTAAGAAATGTTTAGTCAGCAAGGGTAATTAACCATTGCCACAATTTTGGGGGTCAGAATGGAATCATCACCTCCTGAAATATTTTAATTTGAATTATTTCTTGGAATGGTATTCCATCTTTGGAATGCAGTGAAATGTGGTGGGGTGTGTTCCTATCAAATGCACAAGGACATATGACTAGGATAAATGTGCATATGAAATATAATTTTAAAAAACACCTGGTGCATGATCCTCCATATTTAGTAGTTTCTGAGTATTAGAGTGAATTATTTCCTGCAACTTTCCCATTAAAAAAAAAACCAAAAAACAAAACAAACCTATTTTTATGTTTTGCTTTTCTCACTGAAAACTCACCAAAGGCACACGTGCTTTATAGGCACTGCCAAAAATTTAGTGCAAAGTCTTGGCCAATTTGTCCTGCAAAGTCATTCTCATTTGCAGGGGACTGGGGAAATGTTTGTGAGAAGCAAACAGAGAAAGGGACTGTGGAAAATTACTTTAACTTCTTTAATTTGCCTTTAGTGCAACAATTAAAGCAGCAGCCTGACTTTGCTGGAATCTTTGTTGTCTTTCCCAGTAATAATGGTGCCAAAAGGAATGAGATGTGCTTTATAGCTGCACCCAGAAGGAAAAGCAAAGCCTGCTTGCCAGCCCTCCAAAGACTCTTTTGGTTGACTGTCCTAGTGAGAGATTAGTCTGCTGCCACCTCCCCTCCCACCTGCATTTTGAATTGTTCACAGAATTGCTGCAAACACATCCTGAGAGGTGCCGGCCTCGCGGAGCGCCTCATTACCGCGCTTAGCTCCACACTCTGGGGTGATTAGATGGAGAGGGAACAACGTGTAACCTGCATCAGCCTTTATTAGCAGAACATGGAAGTGTTAAGCTCAGCTCACACACAGCAATTTGTGCCCAGAAAAGCCCCTCTACATTTTGCTTGGCCTAGATAAAATGCTGGTGGGAGTAACTGAGAGTCCAGAGCTGCTGCTGCTGCTGTTGTTGGGGTTGGGATTTTTTTGCAGGTAGCTCAGGTGCCATGCATGATGTGTTTGTCACAGAGGACTGGAGGAGGTGATGGCCTCAACAGCCTCAGCTGTGTGTCCCAGTGGGGAGAGGGGGGTGACCCACATTGTGTGATGCTTTTCTTCAAGCAGAATCACCTGACTGTGTGAGGCACGCAAACAGTGCTGGTGCTGCCACAGACCACACTTTGCATTCCTCCCTCTGAGGGTGCTGAGGCCCTGGCACAGGGTGCCCAAAGAAGCTGTGGCTGCCCCTGGATCCCTGGAAGTGCCCAAGGCCAGGCTGGACGGGGCTTGGAGCAACCTGGGATATTGAAATGAGATGGTGCCTTCCAAGCCCAAACCGTTCTGAGCTTCTGTGCCACAAGAGCTGTTCCTACAATCAGAGGGATTTGCACCAATTTTTGTCTCATTGACCAAAGAGACCAGCTGTCACTCTGGACTCAAAGGCCAGAGACAGACCCCTCTTTGCTGCTGAGCACCTTCTTCTAGTCCCACCTCCATATCATGAGTGCCTACCTTAAGGGAAGTTATCTGGAAAGAATGAGCCACCACTTTCCTGGCTCTCACCTCTCCCTGTGACACATTACTCTGAGAAGAGAGCCAAGTACACCAGAATTAAAGGAACTGATGAAGAGAGAAATTAGTAATTGCCTGCAAAGCAGCTGGCTGATCTGAGCTCCATTTTACAAGTCGCCTGTGCTCTGTGTGTGCCCTGCCCGAATTAGCACCAGAACCACACATTAGTTTTAAGGCTCCCTCTTGAATTGGGATCTCATAATGTTTTTTAATTGGGGCTGATAAAAATGTGGCATTACTTGCAGGTTCCTCGGAGAAGCCAATTGTGAAATTGGGTTTGTATTAAACCTAATGATGGAAAATTAAGCATAGTACGTCTGTCGGAAATGGTCCGCGATAAAAATCTTCTCCTTTTCATTACAGGAGGTTAATAGGGAATAGGGGAGCAAAGATGCACTGGGAAAGCGAATCCAACTAGGGGAATTAATAAGCCTTGAAATTCCCTCTGTTCAGAGTTCTCACACTGTCATTAGTCAGAGCATTAGGGATGATTATACAAATGCTTTGGATGTTACTCTTCCTTAAATCCCAAATTTATTCACATTTTGTGTTTGAGGGTTGCTTCGCTTGAGCCATAGTTCTGTAAATCTGAGTGTCCTGGGAATGTGACTGTGTTTATGAGAACCTGGGACTCAGAAATCCTGAAATTCAGGAATTTAATCTTCAAAGCAGATGATCACTGTGCTAATTTATTTCACAGGAGCAGGCTGTGTTCAGCATCTCTGATAATTCACCCCCCAGCCGTGTTCATGTCCCACTGCTGATGAGCTTGCCCTGCAGCAGCGTCCACTGCTGCCATTCCTATCTCCTCACAGTCCTGCAGCTACCAAACAGAGCATATCCCTGCTTTCACATCTTGCCCTAATCTAATAATAGACCAGCTGAATTGCTATTTGTCATGTCTGTGCTGAGGACACAGTGGGATGCCCTCAGCTCTCTGCTCCTGCCCACCTTTGCAGGAGGGACATGGGCAGCCCCTGCCCAAACACCACAGTGGTTTCTCAAGCAGAGCAATGTTTACAAGAGCATTCCAAGATTATTTCTGCCTCACAGAAATCACCCTGAAATTGCAATTTGATTTATTTATTCTTTATCCCTTTAAATACATGGCTGCAGTGTTGCTCTCAAGGGGTGGTGCTTCAGCACTTTGTCAGTGAACTTGCTGTAAGAAACAAACCCTGTGTGTGGAAGCTCAAGGGGCTTTTGTGAACAATCTGAAGGAGGTGCATTTTCTGTTTGCTAATACCTTGGTTTGGGTAAGGCCTGAAAGAATTGATGCAGGTTTTATGTGTGAAAGGAGCTGAGCATCTCAGATCCCTGCAGTCCTAGGAAAAAACAGTGCTATATTTGGCCAACTACTTAAATTTGGACAGCTCTGCTAGATAAGTCATTGAATTTTTCATTTAGTCTGAGTTCCTGTTGTTAAAGATTGTTACAGTCAATTGTTTGGTTATTGAAGTTATTATTTCTTTTCTCTTAGTTCACTGGGAATATTTTGTTGTACATACATTTTGCTGGGGATATGAAGTTGCAATTCCATCTGCATAGTGATAAATTTCTTTAAATCCACTTCTTTCAAAATGTCCCGGTTTTCTATTAAGTTTACATATCTGAAATTTAAATTTCTGCACACAAGATAACTATATTTTTATGCTGGTTTATTTTTTTTTTCCTGGCGATATTACATCTTTGTCATTGACATACAAAATTTTAGGCCTGAACTAGCAGAACAGTTGACTTTGCCTGAGCATCCTGACTTATTTGAAAGGCTAATCATTTGCTTGCTGTTCACGGGGGTCCCTCTCAGTTATCTCATGCTGTACACCCCAAATCTTGCCTGGATCTCTTGCTCATCTCTGTGTATCTCTGAGGCATGTTCTTTGCAGGTTTGGGAAGACAGTAGCTCTGTTGGAGTTGCTGTGGAGAGCTCACCCTTGATGTGCCTTATCCTTGTTAGCCTGACTAGTTGTTCACTCTCTCCCTGTCTTTTTGGGTTTGTCTGCATGACACAAAAAAAATATTCAAGCGTGATTTAGTCCTTCTTGGCATTTTAGATAAACCTGTGTTTTCTATTCATTTCTTTACTTCCTTTTGCCCACACCAGCCTGCGGGGTGGTGTTAGATAAACAGAGAGAGGATGAAACTGGGAAAATCAGGTAGCTGAGAGCTTGTTCTGCCCCCTGTCTCCCCCACAGACAGCAGCCACGGGGAGCTGGCCCAGCCCACGCTGACCATCCAGACCCACCCGTACCGCAGCTGCGAGCCCGTGGAGATGTCCTACCCCCGGGGGCAGTTCCAGCCCGCCATCCGCGTGGCAGACCTGCTGCAGCACATCACCCAGATGAAGAGGGGACAGGGCTACGGCTTCAAGGAGGAGTATGAGGTGAGAGGAACCTTTCTTCGCATGACTGATGTGAAAAATGCGTATTTTATGATTGGCTTTTTGCAAATATTAATAATGAACATTGTATGTGTTGTGTTAGAAAGTTATGCTGTGTTAATTTTCTTAAGTAGTGTGTTAAATATAGTTTTAGGTTATAACATAATGTTAAAACAGAAACTATGCTATGTAGGATACTTTTTTAAAGAAAGGACTTGCAGCGAGATAGCAGCCACAGGACACCTGAATCTTTCAAAGAAAGAGAATTTATTGCCCTCTTATCAGAAGAAATGAACTTCTTCCTGCCTCGCTCAGCCATGAAGGTGCTGTTAAGATTCAGAGGAAGAAGCTGACACTGCCCAGACAGAATCCTGTGTTTGAATGGAATTTATGCGTCATGTATGAGGTGTATGAATATGCAACAGGCTGTTGCTTTTAAGGGTTAATCCTCTGTTAACCTGGGTCCTTTTTCGGGCTAATGTTCCCCAGAAAAAAGTACCTGGACATCCGTAACTCTTTGTTTTTATTGTCTCATATTGTCCTAATTCAAATTGTCCAAATTATGATTACTCTAATTGTATTATCATTTTTATAACCATTTTATTAATATTAAACTTCTAAAATTTTAAAAACAAGTGATTGGCATTTTCCACAACTGAGTAGGGAAGTTGCAATCATCCTTGCACAAGGCTAGAAGATTGGGAGAGGAAAGTAGCTGGTTTTGAGAGTTTCTTTTCCTTAATTCACCCTCCTAATCCTTTTCTTTCTGATGTTGGTTTTGAGGGCAGGGTTTTGCAGCACTGGCAGTCTTTGGAGGCCCTCTATTCCAAAGAGAAAGTGTTCACTACAGCAGTAAGTGGGTGACACTGTGCTCATGCCTCTGTCCCATAAAGAGCAGACAGTGAATATTCAGCAGGTGCTGAACATGCAGTCCCACAGTCCCTTCCTTAGCAATGTTTTCCTTGAGCAGTGTGAGCCAGGCTGTGAGAAAAGGAAGGGGTTCTGCCTGAGTTTTTTGGGAGTTCCAAGTCCTCTCTCCTAATTGATCACATGAAATCACAGGGCAATTACCTCAATGCCCAATTGTCAGGTATTTGTGTAGCTTAAATGGAGGTGAAATTCTCCAATGTGATCAAACCTCTGGCTCAGAATAGGCTTGACTGACATCCTCTGCCATGTGAGGAGTAAAACCTATGCTGGAAAAATGAGAGCTGCCCTCTTTCCCCTCACCTCTTCCCCCTGCAAGCTGGAATGATCGGGAGTATAATCCACATGACCAGAAGACATGATGTTGGGGATGATTTGGAAGAGGAAAACACATTTAGAGCAGAGCAAACAGAAGAGGGAAATAGCATCAAACATATGTGAGACTCAGCTCTAGCAAGTGATAATTATAATGAATGTAGTAAGCTCGTGGGAAGGCAATAAGAAATTAATATGCATAGTGGCATTAAAACTATTTAAAAATAATGTAACAGCTGTGAAAATAAGTTACTTAATGAAAACAGCTCACTTTTCTACCCTGCAAGTGTGAGTCCATGGGGTTTGTGTCCTCATTGCTGAGGTTTGCTGTAATTGGGAGCCTGTCTTTTCCTGGTCCTCACCAGGGAGTGGTTTTTTAATCATATGGCATCAAAAACTGTCATAGCATATGTTTCTGGAACTGTATGTTAACCAGGTCTAGGCACTATTGCCCCATAATCAAGCATGCTAATTAAACTACCAATATAAAGAGCTTTGTTTAATATTGAAAAAGGTTAATAATTCTCTGAGGAGATTTACTTAGCCCCCCCCTTGGCCTCCATTTCCATGAGGAGTACCCAAAACTGCATTGAGCTCAATTACAGATGCCCTAAGACCCAGTTCTTGATGTTCAAGAAGAAAAACAGGTGCTGGCATATATGTAATTTTCTGGTGCTGGCATGGGTAATTATCAAAATAGCACATTAGCATGAAAAATGTCAATGCAACTTTCAGCTCCACGAGCTCTGCCTTCCCCACAAAGTGCTGTCTGCAGATGCACGTAAGGATGATGGCATTACACAGCTTTGCATAATTCCTTTCTTTACAAGGAATGGCCTGGAGAATGCCACAAGCTCACAAATCCCCTGTGCTGTCCCACCCTTCCATCAGCCATAGATGCAGGTGTTTTCCATGGTGGGGTTTGGGTTTGGGGATGGGATGGAGGCAGCACTTCAGCTCCAAATAGCAGTGGGGAGGGTGTCAGGGAGCAGGAGAGCTCCTGGAAGGTGGGAGGTTTCAGCTGCCTGTGAGTGGGGGCTCAGCCTGGGATCTGCAGGTGCACAGAGCTGCAAAATTGGCTTTGCAAGACGCTTTGCAGAGCAGCTGATAAAATCTCGAGGAAGAATTTGATGTCTCTTTTAAAGTGTGTTTTCAGACACTAATATCGGTGTCACCTCCAAATATGCTCTTTTTTTTCTTCTTCTTCTAAGGAGCTGATTTTCTACTTACTTTGCAAATTGATAGCATAAATTGCAGCCTGTTTAGTGACATGTTACCAAATAATTTTACTCTCATGAAAAATCACTTTGAACGGAGCATATCAGTCACACATGACAATCTCTTATCTCTGTGCCTTCCCATCTCCGCCGAATAACCTGGAAATTGCATTCCATATTTGTTTAAAGGATGCCTGCACCTACACGTGTGAGCACAGGCAGCTTGTTTTGCTGAAGGCATCTAGAAAAATATTCCTGGTAGCTCCAGGAATATTTTTTTGGAGCATCCTGCTTCCTGAGAAGCAGGATGGGATGGTGTGAGGGGTGTGAGTGCTGGTGTGAAATGAGTGTAAACCGGGTGTCAGTAGTGGGAGAATCTGTCAGCACTCCCTGTCTGTGTTATTTTGGGGCTGCCTGCTGCACCTGAGGGCAAAATGGGACTTTGGGCCTTTTTGGCTGCTGCTTCTGTGATAAAACAAAAGGAACAGAGGAGAAAAATCTGTCAGCGGTGCTGGGTGTAGATGGCACTGTTTGGGGTTGGGAATAGCCATAAACATTTAAACGGGACACATTTAAATGTCACCAGTTCCTTTTCCAGAACATATCAGCTCTGATTTGTTGGGAGCTGTGGGACCAGTCCCACAGACTTATTGCAAGCACCAATTACTGGCTAAGGAGATAATAGGCTTAATTATCCAGACTCATTTTCCATTATGATTTAGGATGTCACTAATGCACATTCTCCTGCTGCATTACTGAGACTGTTTAGTTATTTTAGATTTTGTGGCTCCTTTCCTCAAACATCTTAGTGCTGAGAGCCTTCAGATTGTGGAATTCACCCCTGGACTTTAACCCTTTGATTTCTGCCTACACATTTTCATCTGGCCAGAAGAATAGATCTGATGGTCCGGGCTATGATGGGACACTGCAAAATGAATGGCTGAAATACCTTTTTTTTTCAGATTATGCTTTTTAGCCCAGGTAATTTTTAATTCTGGCTCCCAGCAGATTTGTAGGAGAGTTTTTCCACCGCTGTTGAGGAGGGAATGGCTTCAGGGGGAGGGCCAGGGCTCCATGGCACACTTTGGGATGAACAGGAAGGCTTTGAATTGATGTTGTTGCCTTTGGCAGCAAAAGTGCAGCATTAAGGTGGATCAGTGAAAAGGAAGGATTAGAGTTTTTGTATTTAAATTAAAAGTAAACAGCAAACTAACTAAATGCATCCATCCAAAATTTAAATTGGCTTGCAGTGAGCCTCAGTTTAATGGGAACACTTCAGTAATGGCTGGGCTGTGGTGCTTAGGAAGCTTGATTGAGATGAAGCTGACTTTGAGAGATCTATCCTTGTAATTTCAGCTAAAATTTAGATCAATTTAGCTTAAAAAGCTTCACTGTAACCTAAATTCCACTAGTGGGAAGATATTTCAATATAGATTTCACAAAACTTCTCTAAGAGAAGTTTAGGGAGTTTTAGAAGCAGAAAAGGCTTAAAAATCAAATATCATTTTTTTGAACACTAAAAGTCTTCTGTTACCAAGTCAAAGAAAGAAGGGGGAGAATTTCCTGGGAAAAATGGATTAAATACCAGTGCCTGAGTGGTCTGTCCTGATTTAACATTGATGATAATGCAGATAGAAACAGGGCTCTTTCATAATTATAGAGATACTTACTGTACCATAAAAACCTGAAGGAACAAAGCATTAGCCATGCTCCTCATTTTCTGGATGCAAGCCAATTATAATCCATATTCTTCTCTTTCTTTTTAATGTAGCTCCAATTCTTGGTGCTGCATTTTTTGGGATCTCATGGGCAAATTCTTTGGGTTGTACATAGAGTTCCTGCAATTTGTTCATCTGATGTTTATAAAAGTGGGGATGTAAGGGGCGTCCCTGCAAAGGTGGTTTGTGCTCCTCATCAACCAGAGCTGTGCTCCCTCCCTTCAGAGCTGGTCAGTTCTCTGGAAAGCAGGGATTTCTGTGGTATTGAATGCAATGAAAAATCCTGGACTCTTAAATCTTCGGAGGCTCCATCAGCAAATATAAAAACATCAATTTCAGTGGAGAATTGCATGTTCAAATCAAATGAAAGGATACGGTTTGTTGAAAAGGGATTTATTGGACCTGAATATATTTTCTCTGGCAAGATAGCTTCTCCCATGTGGAAGTCA
Organism: Geospiza fortis; assembly: GCF_000277835.1. Lineage (NCBI taxonomy): Eukaryota > Metazoa > Chordata > Aves > Passeriformes > Thraupidae > Geospiza > Geospiza fortis. The sequence continues at coordinate 78,753 of NW_005054502.1, read as the reverse complement.
TGAGAAAGGATTTTCTTTTATTTCTTTTTCTTTTCAGATAGCTCTGATTAGGCACCTAATGACAGTTGCCATTCTCTGGTCAATCTGCTGTAATTCGATATTAGTGGGAAAATAAGGCACCTTTTTCCTTGCTCTTTGAAGATGAAAATGAGCCTTCTTCACCTCTTTTCTTTCACTCAGAGGTTTTTTTTTTTTTGTTGTGCGTGAGTTTCTTGGTTGGGTGTTTTTCCTCAGAAGATGAGCTGCTCTTTGGAAACAACAGTCTGCAAAGGAAATATATGTGTGATCAAAGCCCTCACCAATTACAGAGTTATTACTCTTTCTCCTGGGCTTTTGAATAGGAACTCAGTGTCCCTGTCTTTGTCAGCAGAGCTCGTGGCAGTGCTGCAGTGCCTGACATTTTCTGTCCTGGAACCCTTTGCGGGAAATTCACAGCGATCTGCTCTGCCAGGGGTTTGCTCATATTAAGTTTAATTGTAACACCAGTGTTGTAGATCCTAATTGTGTCTCTCTGCTATTGCATTCAGGCACATAATAGACCTGGGTGGCTTGTGAAGATGAATATAAATTCATTTTGTAACACAGCTGTGTCAAACTACCCGCTGCTGGCTGAGGCAGATGTGATTCTACGACGACTCTGGTATAAACCCTCTGTAATTCCCCAAGGATAAGAAATAATAAAACTTCCAATGATGATTTTAGTGATGTAGAATCGTGTTAGGGGGTACATCTGGGAGGAGAGACAGTTCAGGGGGGGCTGCTCTCTTCACCCATGTTTTCTCCAAGAAAGGCAGGACCATCCCCAGCTGCTGCTTTCCAGGCTCTGCCTTGAAAATCCCTCCTGGGCATGTCTCTAGGATAAAGTGGCTCATGTGAGGATGTGCAGAACAGCTGTAGGGCTGAGCTGCAGGGAGGGTGGCAATGTGTGCTGCCAGTTCCTTTCCCTCTTCCTTCATCATCTAAAAGAGCAGATTTTAGGAAAATGGCTGTTTATTCTTGTGCTTTATGTGCATTCTTTACCTTGTTTTTCCTCTCTTTCTTATACATGATCTAAAACCCTGAGCTGCTTTATCTTTCCCCAGAGAAATCCAGCAAATGGCTTGTATTGCATCACCCATTATTAACAGAGAAATAGATGAAACCACTCTATTTTCAGCTTAAATATGAAAGGCTGAGCACTGGGTTTCAACCACTGGGTTTACTTAGAGGTATGGTCAAGTGAAATCTCCCCAAGCCTTGTTCTTCAGGGGAAATGAGGATAACCTGTGACTGTGGACCAGAAACAAATTCCCCTGATCATTTCAGATGTGAAGTAGCAGGAGGAAAATGATTCTTGGCTGGCAGAAGACAAGAGATTCAAATGGTCTGCACCAGCTCTGCTCTTCCCATTAGTGGAAGTGCCCTTTCCTCACCAACACTGTTTCCTTGGTCAGCTACTGAATCATGCAGCTCCTTTATTTTTGTCCTGTTCTTCTTCTTTAGACCTCTTCCCCCACCTGAAGGCATTGGCCAGGTGTTTTAAACCCTCCCTTATTGTTTATTTTGCAGGCACTCCCTGAGGGACAGACGGCGTCCTGGGATACGGCCAAGGAAGACGAGAACCGCAACAAGAACAGATACGGAAACATAATCTCCTGTAGGTGTAAATTCACATTAAACTGGGCATCCTGGGAGATCTTCCCTGTGTGCTGTGGAGAAGGGTGTGTTTGGGAAGCTCACCAGGAGCTGGCTAGCAGTACTGTGTTCAGTCCATTTGTTACAGGCTTTATTCCTGGGATTTATTTTCTTTTGTGCTTTTTTAATCCTTAGTTTTCATAACATCCTTGCATGATGTTGCACATTTTCTACCTGCCTTGCTTTCTGCTTTAGGTTGTGGCTCAAGGGCTAAATCCTTTTGTCACTTTTTATGGGATGATGTCCATTTGCTGTCTATTTTCACTACAAAACCCAGAGCTTCCAGTGCCACAAAAGAGAGGAGCTGCAGATAGATCAGATTTTTAGCTGTGGCTCAGAGGCCAGGTTTTCTCCTTCCTTGTGGTCAGTAGCCAGTGGAGCTGTCACTGCTCATCCCTAGAGAGCTGGTTTGAAGGGTGGGACAAGCTTAACTTCTGCCTCAGGATCATAATAAGGCAACTGAAAATGCACTAAAACGTCTTGGCTTACTTCTTTCAGTGTTCAGTTCCTGTTGATGTTACAGGAATAGCAATACATAGCAGAACTGCAGGGCAGGGAAGAGTCCATAAAGCCATTTAGGACAGCTTTATTCTTCAAAGCAAGACTAAATTCACCTTCCTCATTTTTGTCAGATATTTGTGAAGCCTCTTCCAAAGTTTCTCTCCAAAACTGAGCTTTCCAGAAGCTCTCCAGGCAGTTAACCAGTGTTTCATTATTCCTGATAATGACTGGGGAGAGGAGGTATGAGAATTAATTCTTTTCAAGGGCTGCTGAGCTGAATCAAGTTGGAGAAGCCAAGCTTGAAACCATCAGAATAAGAAATCAGAATATAAATGAACGTGCCATAGATTTTCGTGACTGGGAAAATCTATAGAATGCTCTGAGAGCAAAATTGAGCTGTGCTGAGTGATATGTTTCATACTATATTTTTTCTTGGGTTAAAAATGTATTTCTTGTAGAACAAATAGATTTTACTAAAAAAAAATTTTTAAAAACACACAAAAAAAAACCCCACAAAAAAAAGCACCAAAACAACAACAACTAACCCAAAAACCCAACTTCTTCATAGAGAAACCTCACATCACACATCACTACTCTCTTTGAAGCCTTGAGATAAGTGATTCATGAGCCATTTTTGGGGAATGACATAGAACATCTCAGTTCAGGGGCCCCGTGGTAAAGATGAAGGAATCTGGAAACGAAGATTGAAGTTTGTGAGCCCTGATGTGATCCCAGTTCTGCTGTTGGCTTTGTGGGGTTTGTGAGCAGGTCACCAAGTTCACCAGTGTTCTTTATCCATGTGGGAAATGGAAGGGACAGTACTGGAATGCTACGATTACCATGGAAGTTGTCTCCCTTAATTTCAGCTCCACCTTGCTGTGAGTTTCCTGTGTCCCAGTGGCAAAGAGAGACGTCCAGACAGAGGCTCTGTTCACCTGTCTATGCAATTAACTCCAATTAAATGAGTCTAAAACAGATGAATCATCCAGCTATAGACACTGGATTAAGAGTGGAAGTGCTGTGGTATGACATGAGGAAGGAAATGTGAAAGGATTTGTTTCTCTGGATGATTTTGAGGACGCACTTGGCATAATTCAAAAGAGGAGGTGAAAAGAGGCAAAACTGTGCAAAAGCTTCCATCTCATTTATGTTGAAGATGGTCATGAAGAAAACCTTGAACTTCAAGTGAAATGTGAGGAGTTCAAGAAGCAAAATCAAGGAAGATAAATGGGATGTTATCTAAAGAGAAGGTGTTCACAAAGACAAATTGTTGCCTAACGAAGAGTGACGCGAGGCTTTTAGCTCTAAATATAAATACAGCAGCAGTGCAGATAGGAGGTGATGAACTTGAATAAGGGAATGCAAAATGTAATCAGAGCTAAGGAACAAGAATCTGCACGGTGTGAAGTGTCAGAAAAGGAGCTCAAGTTTGAGGACTGTTGGGAAAGATTTGGGAATGGGGCTGAGAGGGTGGAGTGGGCTTTCTTCAAATATTTATCAGAACAAAGAGTTTGAGAAGGAGACAAGAGCTCTTTTAAAAGACAGCAAGGAGAATTTAGAAATATACAATAGTGATATTGAGAAGGCTTGGAAGGGAAAAGAAAGATGCCTAAGGAAGGAACAAATCATTCATCTGCTATTTTGTAAAACCATTGCAAAGTTATCGGCTGAGCCTGGAGCCAGACCCCACTGGTGGGTGAGTTGGGCAAACTCCCTGAGTAAAGTCAGGGGCAGGAGCCAGGGCAGAGGATGGAGAGCAGAGCTGAGAATAGCAGGGCAGTGCTTCCCTCCAGGCAGGTCATGCAAACAAATTGTGCTCTGTGGGTACAATCTGGGCAAAAGCCTGGGCAGAGGAGGTGGAACACAGTTATACCCTGAGCTGTTCTGTTGTACTTCAATTGTAGTGGCTGCTGAAAACCAGAGCAGGCACTGGTTGCCCCTACCAGTTTATTTGGTGAAAGGCTGCAGGTGGCAATTAACTTTATTTATTTAACCATTTATCCCTCCTGAACAACAAATCCCCTGCCTTTTGGGGAGTGAATTGGAACATCAGGTTTTGATCTGACTTCTGAAGCAGCAGCTTCAGAGGCTGGTGTTAAAATGTGGGTTTGTAAGCCCTTGCAATGAGTAGCATTGCTCAGTGAATCACAGCAGATTAGATCTTGTCTTTACAGCCTCATGGGTAACAGCACAGTTACAGGACTGTTTTACTGGCTCACTGCTCTCCCAGAGCTGCATTAACATCGTGCCTCTCTCTGAAAACCTGGATCACACTGCCAGCCCCAACACCTGCTCTTCTTACATTTGCAAACCAAAGTTGCAGACCAGCCTGAGAGCTGATCTGTTCATGCAGAGGAGGGGCAGGAGAGCTCAAAGAGCTCTCCCAGCTTTCCATCATTCCCTCCCATCTGTAACAGTTTTTGGGGCAAGGGAAGGAAAAGCTGAGCAGTGGATTTGGGGTCTGCATGGCCACAGAAATCCAGTGTGGGTGGTGGGAAGTTGCAGACAGACTTACCATGCTGAAGGAAACTGTCCTGCTTGAACCTTTTATTGTATGAACAGAGCCCATGAGCTTTGCTCCTGCACTTTTATAAAAGCTGTAAAAACAAAGACAGTCGTGGAGATGCCAGGATTTTCTTTAGGGGACAAGCGTAGGCAGTGTACCCATTTATGTGCTGAAGCAAAATGATTTAATTCTGCTTTAGGGCCCAGATATTGAGACCTTCAAAGAGCATCAGAAAGTGATTGTTGGGCGAGGGATGTTGAGCTGAATCTATTACAAGAGAAGAGAAAATGTCCAGAAGCTATATGGGACCTTTGGTTCTATTTGATTTCTCTCCATCTTGCCAAGATTTAGAGCCATTAACATTATAGGAGAATAAAAACTCTCAGACGAGAGCTGAGGATGGGAAGAGGTAGGATGGTGTTTTGCTTCAGCTGATGGAGAGAACTTTCTGTGCCTTTCTTTTTTCCCTGGATTTGAAGTTTCATGATGGTCCGCTAAAAACTACAGAGCTGGTGACAAAAAGACAGTGGAAAAATTTGTTTTGTTTCCTTCATGCTCTGACTGCCATATGCTTTGGGTTGGAAAACTGTGAATTAATCAGAGAATTTTGGGGTGGAAGAGATGAAGAAGCTTTCAGCTGGCACACAGGTGGAGAGCACTTCTTGCTCACGGACAGGGATAAGAAATGAAATAAAAAACCTACATAGAATTCCAGACTTTGGGTTGGAAGGGACCTTAAAGTTCATCCAGTGCCACCCCTGCCATGGGCAGGGACACCTTCCACTGTCCCAGGTTGCTCCAAGCCCTGTCCAACTGGCCTTGGACCCTTCCAGAGACAGATTGGATTTGGAACAGAAATCTTCCAACTTTCAAGCATTTTTATTCCATGCTTTCTTCTGTAGTGCCTAAACTCTTGTACATCTGTGTGATATCCATGGAATTTTTGTGACATCCCATGGAATTTGTGTGATATCCCGTGGAATTTTGTATGATATCCATGGAATTTGTGTGACATCCCATGGAATTTGTGTTATATCCCATGGAGTTTGTGTGACGTCCCATGGAATTTGTGTGACATCCCATGGAATTTGTGTGACATTGCATTGAATTCGTGTGATATCCCATGGAATTTGTGTTATATCCGATGGAATTTGTGTGATATCGCATTGAATTTGTGTGATATCCCATGGAATTTGTGTGACATCCCATGGAATTTGTGTGACATTGCATTGAATTCGTGTGATATCCCATGGAATTTGTGTTATATCCGTGGAATTTGTGTGACATCCCATGGAATTTGTGTGACATTCCATGGAATTTGTGTGATATCCATTGAATTTGTGTGATATCCCGTGGAATTTGTGTGATATCCCATGGAATTTGTGTGATATCCATTGAATTTGTGTGACATCCCATGGAATTTGTGTGATATCCCATTGAATTTGTGTGATATCCCAGGAATTTGTGTGACATCCATGGAATTTGTGTGATATCCATGGAATTTAGCCCTGACAGGGAGGGATTTATCCCACCTGGATGTTGCCCAGCTCTCATGGCACACTCCAGGGTCACTGGGGGCAGAAAGGGGAGCGCAGAGTGAGGATAAATCATTGTTTTGTCCCAGAACTGGGGTGAATCTGCAGATTTGCGTGTGTTTCTCCATTCCTGAGTGGGGAACCCTGACAGGCAGTTTAGACGAGCTGTGTAATGTTTCGATGGCGAAAGTTGTGTGAGATTAATCCAGTGCTGGTGTCAAAATGAGACGTGGAGAAATTGCAATGATACTTCAAATGATCACTAATGGGAATTTTGACACGAGTTTAAAACGGTAACAATTTTGTGCTAAAGTGGGAGCACAGAGCTTTTCAGTGAAATTCTTGTCATTTTTGAAGTCTGTTTTAAGACCAATTTTCAGTCAAACTACTCTTCATATAAGTTTAGAGTTCTCCTAACTAGCAGAAGGAGTGGAGTAAGCAGGGAGAAATAAAACCATTTACACATTTGTTAAGGTTTTTTCTATTTTTTGTGGTCCTGAATTCAACTTTTTTTTTCTGTTCACCCTCCATTTTTAATGTTTTTTAGATCCCATTTTCAACACACAGGGATATGATGTCTGATAAATTTAGTGAAGGGTTGAGCAACACTTTCATTTCAGTCTGCCAAGAATTCTGTGTCCTTGGCTAGAGGAGTCCAGTGAATAAAGAGAAGAATCAGAAATAAGTTTTAACCATTGGGAGAAGACATAATAAATGCATTTGCTGTTCTTTAAATAGCTCTTTAAAGTCTGTAGGCAAAAAACCCTAAGTACAAGATCCTTACTACTAAGAGCATAATAATTTGCCTTATTATTTTTTTTTTTTAGTCAAATCCCAAAGTTTTTTTTGTGGAAAAAAGAGATTTACAAGCGAACTTATTTTATAAACTTTTATCCAGACTGTTCTCCTAAACTTTGGAACAAGGTTAAAGAAACCATTAAGACATCATTAATATTTTCTGTGCTTCACATATACACAGATTTTTTTTTCTGCTGCACTGTTCTCACTTGGAAGAGCAATAAATCTCCCTCAGGAATTAATCTCATTTTAGTAAAATATGCAATGAAATATTTTGAATTCTGTCCTCTGAAAGCAAAGTTCAGCTTAAAGCATTTTTCATTTGGTCCCAAAATATGATTAGAACTGTCTCCTTTTAAAAACAACAATAAAAAAATAGCATTAATCTTCAGTTAAATTTCTTCATCCTTTGTTGTTTTTTCCCATACTTGACTTTAAAAAGGGGGGGGGAAAGGAAAACAAACCAACAACACTTTTTTGCACCTACTGAGCATCTTTTCCTTAGCCATAATTACCCATAATTGCCTGAAATCATGGAGCTGCTCTCAGCCTGCTTCCCAGGTCTTCCCCACTCAGCTCCCTCTGGATGTATTTCATCCTGCCAACTTTAACTTTCTATCCAAAGAGTGGCTCAAAGTGCTGAAACTTAATTTTGATGTTTGGCTCCATTAAATGAAGAGAGGCAGGTGCTTCCTCCAGGGTTATTCAGAGCACTCCAGCTGCAGACATTGTCTGTATCCCTCATTAAAAAATGAACCTGAAATCGTTTTCGGCTTTCATTGGGGACGTTTTTGGTCCCATCATTTTTGGTTCCGTTGTTGCAATGAGTTGAGGCTTCCACAGTGGTGTTCTCTTGTGGGAGTCAGTAAATGTTCCCCTCCCAGGCATTTGCTCCAGGGTTTGCGTTTTCTTTGCTTTTGTTCCATGTGGCTCCTAACAAATTTAGTGTGCTGCCTGGAATTGCAAGTGTGAAATTGTCTGCGGGAGTTTCCCTGTATTTCACCCACATGTCCGGTTTAATCAGCTCTCTGTCTGTCTGTGTGAATTGCTCTAAGTATAAATTCTTTTGTTGTCTGTCTAACCACATGATTTACTGTTATTCCTCGTGCAGCTGCCTTGAGTGCAGGTAATTGGGAACATCAGCACTTAGAGAAATATTCCCCCTCCCCTGTGTCTACAAAGGTTATATTTATTAATACAAATATAACAGGGCTTTTGATGGATTCATGTGCAGAACCTTCTTTGAATGCAGATATGAAATTTGATAAATGCAGCAATGTGGTTGTGGTTTTTTTTTAGGTGTGTAAATCTCACCCAATGGCTGAACAGAGTGGAATCATTCCTTTACACAGCCAAATGAATATTTAATATATGTCCAAGTCTTGGTTTTCAGAACTGCTCCCACATCTGTCTTCACAATTATTATCTGATTCTACATTTAATTAAGACATGACTAAACCCCTTTTGACTGAGTTACTGCAGAATCACACCTCATATTTTTATGTTTCATTGCTATGATTCTTTTTAACTGAATGTAAATCATGCTCAGGCCTGTGTTCTGCAAAGTGCTGCTAAACATTAATGCTGCTCTGACTGAGAGCTATGCTCCATAGAGCTGGTAGGGAGGAAATAAACTTAATGGACTCGATATTATACTTCTTTTAAAAAATCATTTAAAAATGAGCACAGCATGGCCAGCAGTGACCTCCATAACCCAATGGCCTCTGCCAAGCAACTGGCCCTTAGAAGCAGTTCTGCAATTAACTGCATACCAGTGCTGGGATTGCCAGAGCAAATCACATCAGCAGCCTGGCTCTGGAGTATCTCCTGTGACAGAGCCCAGCACCAGCTGTTCCACAGAAAGATCAAAATATTCCCCTGGTGGAAAATCATGACATAATCTGCCCGCTGGGGTAGTTCCTTTCTGCGTCTGAACTGTGGAGCATGCTGGGAGATGAAAAGATTGATCTCTGCTATTTTATTGCCTTATCTAAAGTAACTTTGAATCTCCTCAAAAAGATGAACATTTCTGATTTTGTTGGTTTTTTTCAACACTGCCTCGATGCCATTTTGCTGCTGTGGCTTGCATAAATGAATGTTGCTCTGATTTTAATTTGTATTTCCTTCCAGTTTCTAGGTTCTTTTCCATTTCCTATTTGCAGGGTTTCATTGCCATTTTACCCTCCTTAATCTTTTATATCTCTGTCTATTTAATTTTATATCTCTGTCTATTTATATCTGTGATCTATTTAATTATGTCCTGGTCTTGTCAGTTTTACCTCTTGCCTCAGTTTCCATAGATCAGATGAAGCCAAGGGAGTTTGGAGCTTCCAAGCAGGAAAATGGGTTTTGTCATGGAGATACACCTTGAAGAAATCTGTCCCAAACCTCCCAAACCAGAGAACATTTGTGACCTGTCTCAAATCTCCATAAGGATTATGGTGACAGAATACAGAGCATGACTAACTTAAGGATCTAAACATCACACTTTAAACACAAAACAAGGGGCTTTTAGCAACAGGGATACATGTGCTGCTATTCCATTTTTGATTATTGTAAATATTCAATTATTCAATTACCATGGTGGGATTCTTGAGACACCCTTTGCGTGTCCCTTTCAGCTCAGGGCATTCCACAATTCCACCACTCCACCCTTGCAGGAGCCAGCAGATACACCAGAGCACTTAGAAACTCCTCTTTATCGTTACTGTCACTTTTTTTCCTTTTCCTTCCTTCAGATGATCACTCAAGAGTGAGACTGCAGCTGCTGGATGGGGACCCTCACTCTGACTACATCAACGCCAATTACATCGACGTAAGGCTCCTGGACATCCCCCTGTGACAAACCCTCCTGTGACAAGCCTGCTTATGAATTTGGTGCCTCTGACACAGGGACAGGCTGTGGATGTGATATGAGTGACAGCTGAATGTTGTACAAACGTTGTGTTGTGACAGGGAGAAGGTTCTCAGTCTCCAGTTTATTTTGTCTGACCAATCTGGGCAGATGGAGATTTCCTGTGTTTGACAGATCCACCAGCATAAGTGGGACGTGGGCTAGATGATGGATGCAGAAATCAATATCAGCCCCTCACAATAGCATTAGATGATATCACAGACTTGCCAACTACTCACAAAGTTGTGGTGCAGAAGGCATGTATGTAAACAGATTGACTTGTTTTAAAGTGTTCTAAAATGACATTGGAAAAGCAGCCTCTGTCTCACACACAGTGATCCAATCTACGTGCATTTCTTGAATACAGCTCTTAAGTCACAGCAACAGGAAATGTTTAGAATAGTTTATTGAAAAGATAAAATATACCCTCAGAATTTTCACAGAGACAAATTCATACCTTTCTTCTTTTCAAACGAGAAGATGCAATGTTTTGCCTGTCTGTTTTCAGTGTTACCCTCAGGTAACTCAGGATTTGTCTTTCTTTGTGGAAATTGTTTAAAAGTGCCCCATTCCTGTCTTATCTTTGGCATGAAGAGATTGTGTTATTCCTCTGAGGGAGATGCCCTTACTTAGAATCTCTCAGGGCCAGCCCATTCGTTCATTCATTCATTCATTCATTCATTCATTCATTCATTCATTCATTCCATAACCAGTTAATTATAATATATTACATAATTATACACTGTCTAGAGGGCAGCAGTTGGCACTGGAAAGTATCAAATCCCTGGTGGGCTTTGTCTGAGCTGTGATTTCACAGACACTCATCTATTTTCTTTTTTCTTTTTCCAGGGGTACCATCGGCCTCGCCATTACATTGCAACTCAAGGCAAGTTCACTCTTGTATGTCTAAATATTTGTAAACCCACTGCTGGTTTACACTGTTGTAGGACTTTTTTGTGGGGTGACATCATCTGTTTTGGGGAACATCTGAAAATTTGTTATGTGGGTATCACTGAAGGGGTGTCAGGGGCAGATAAAAGTGATACAGAGACTCCATCATTAGAAGGCATTAAAAGGCACTTTATTGTTAGAAATCTACAGTTCTTATAGAAACAATCTTATATAAGATTCCTTTAGGAATCTTCTCTCACCTCTTGGTCAAGAAGGAACAACTCATTCTTGTAAACATCTTTGACAAACAGAGATTGCCTGCCAGAGATTGAGATAATAATTGTTTTAATTCTTTCTCTGAGCTTTCTTACAGCTTCCCAGGAAAATCCTGGGAGAGCTGTGTCTGTCTCTGCTCAAAGGATATGTGATTACTACATATGGGCAAAATAGGGAAGGATATAGAATTTTACAAGATCTTTATGGCACTCAGACTTGAAACCTCAGCTGCAGGAATAGAAAATGCCACAAACTTAGAGGTGGCAGCACAGCCTGGAATGTGTCATTTGTGCATGAAGTATGAGAGGACAACTACCGGGGACTCTGTGGGTCTTGGGTTTACCCTGCCTGAGGAGAGCAGTGTGAATAAACTGTGACTGATGAGCCTTTGAGGGGAGCTAGTAAGAAATGCATTTAAACACAACCTTCTGTAAGTCACTTGACGAGTTTCTGATAAGAAATAAGGTCAGGGAGAGGCTCTAGGCTGACAAACTTCTTGTGGGCGCTGGTTGGTTGGATATTGGAACCTGGATTTTTTTTCTGGAGGAAACTTCAGGAAAGAGCAAATTTCTGCATGTTTCCTTCCTCCTTCATAATTAATCAGTATTGAACTGTGAAATGCTGTGCTGCATTAGGTGTGAATTACAACACAGCCTTAATACAGCTTCAGTGTGAGGCACATCCCTGTCCCATCACTCATACAGAGTTTTCTACTGGGGCCATCCTTCTGTTGCCACCATGCTGGAACCTCAGATAGCTGCTGTGAGGAAGGGTCTGAGCCCCCAGAGAGCTCAGGCTGTTTGTGTCTCTAACCCTGAATGGCAGAGGGATGCTCTGAGAGACAGGAGGATCCTGAGGGAACAGCGCAATGGCTGGAGAACAGCTGGAAGGGGTTATTGGCATTCCATGCACTCTCTTGAGATGTCCTTTTTGTCTTCTCTCCTGCCCCAGGGCCGATGCAAGAGACAGTGAAGGATTTCTGGAGAATGATTTGGCAAGAAAACTCTGCAAGTGTTGTCATGGTCACCAACCTGGTCGAAGTGGGCAGGGTAAGGTGCCACTCCCAATGTGTGAAACCAGACCAGCGCTGGGTTTAACACGGAGCTGCTGCTCAGGAGAGCTCAGCAGCAAAATGCCTTTTCCTTCCTGCAGGAAGGGAATGAATTCAGCCACTCTGGGTTGTTTTTTTTTTCTGTAAAATGCTGGATTTTGTAATACTTAGCTGCTTCCCTTCTAGACTAATAAGGATGGTGTTCCTGCTGTAAGTCTGGGCTTTGGCAGAGTTATACACATTTATGCTAGCTCAAAAGCGGTCTCCTTCCTCAGTGCAGAAGGAAAAATGTACTTCTGTAATAGTTATTCCTTATCTGATGATTTGAATACTCCTCTAAAAATCCAGAGTGAGGATGTGTGGCTGGTGCTCCAACTACCAAAAGACCTTTTTGCATGAGAGTCCAAAGCCTGGAGTTCCTGAGGTCACTGTTCCTGGGGATTGAGGTTTTTGTGGATCCTGGGACCACCCAGCAGCGTTGGCCTCCTAAACAGCCACCAATTCCCCCTCCTGGACTGACCTGGACCAGACATCCCTGTGTCAGCACAAGGCAATTCCCAAAGCCCATCATGGGACCAAACATGGATAAATCAAAAGGTGTAGGCTGGACCTCAGTAAATAAGAAGGCAGAATGTCTGGGGTGGCTTTTCCCAGCATGGTTTTTGTTTTAGACATGTTCTCAGCCAGAAACCGACGTTCTTAAAAAATTTTGTCCTGATGTTTGTCACTTTCCATTGCTTTGGTACTAAGAAAAATTTAAATTCTCGTTTACTCAGAGCCATTAGTAATTCAGCTGCTTTGTGTTTGATTTCCCTTAGATCTCATGGTTGAATGCCAGCTGCTTCTGTTCATTTATTACTATTTATTCTATTTTACCTTCTACTGACACTTCAGTTCTGAATAAATGCCTCTGTGTAAAAGAAAAAAAAACAACAAAAAACCCACAACAAACCTACATTAATCATATTTAATATTTATAAAACCTCTTTCAATTATGACTGGAACTGGAACATGAAGCCTGCTTTGCTGCAGCTAATTGCTTCAGCTTTAGGTATTGTTCCACTCTTCATGGTAGAGCATTTAATAACCTGATAGTCTTTGTTAGCCTAAATATCCCTTCTGGAGCTTCACAGCCTTGCTTTTATTTCTTTTGGTGGTTTTGCACATGGCTCCTAGAACTGGCTAAGCTGGGATATGTTTACCTGCTCAGGAGATTTCTCTCTTGAGCCTTAGCTGAAGCCTGTCACAGCTGGTAAAATGCCAAGTTTGTGTCCACATCTGATAAAGAAAGCTCAGAGTCAAACAAATTTAGTGTCTCAACATGTATCCCACAATCCCCATGAACTGAAATTCTTTGGCTAAACAGAAAGAGGTGAGAATTACAGGAGCAGTAGCAAAGATTTTTCTCAAAAGGGAGGGTGGTGGTGACTGTCAAGTGTTCTGTACATCTGATAGGGGCCAGGCACATATGGAAATTCAAAGATTAAAAAAAAAAAATCTAAATGCATCCTTTGCATTTGTATGGACAACAAAGGGAACTTTAAAAAATCCTGCATGTGGTTTCTATGTATGGTAAAGGAATTTTGATCTAATTTATACAGTTAATTTTGGCAACTCTGCACATCAGAAGAAAACCCAATTTTCATTGGCTTCAGCTTGAAAGTGGAGGAAAATGTAGGTCAGCTCTGACTCAAGTTGAACTAGTTCCTCTCAATATTTTCCTTCTGCCCCCAGGTGAAGTGTGTTCGATACTGGCCAGATGACACAGAAGTCTATGGAGATATTAAAGTCACATTAATTGAGACAGAGCCACTGGCAGAGTATGTCATACGTACCTTCACTGTCCAAAAGGTAAGGAGGTCTTCAGGCAGCTGAGATTGTGACACACCTCATTTGTGTCCAGAAACTCTGGGAAACACATCCAGAACGCTCTTGGAGGTGGGAGCTGTGCTATTTGGACAGGCTTCACTTCAGCAAACTCAGTTTTTGACAGGGATTCCATTTTTGGACAAATGATTTTACAGGAACATCTTGATGCAGCCACGAAAGTAGAATCCACAGTGCATAAAGTTTAACTGCATCCAAAAGGCAGCAGATAGCTGATGGTATGCCAGGAATAATAACTGCCTTGTTTCACAGTGGCAAATGGCAGAGGAAAAAAGGTACCACTTAAACTGGATGCCAGATAAGGTCCCCTTTCATCAGAAATTAGAATATAATAAGAGCAAGACTATAAAAGCTATCCCCAAACCAGCAGGATTTGGAGGATTTTTTTACTTGTAATTAGAAATTGGAAGTCTAAGTGTCAGAGTATTCCAGGTCTGTCCAAATTACTTTCCAAACACTCAGTAAGTGGTTTTAAAGCTTTTCCAAAATTCCTGCTCAATGAACTTCAGCCACACTGGGAATATTGTTTCAGTTTTCTGATACATCAACTCCATATTTCATTAAATCATTGAAAAACTTGGTGAGAAATGCTAATGCCAAAATCTGACAGGCTAGAGGAGCTGGCTAGAGGAGCTGCTGGATTCCACCCACAATTCCTGTACAATAAAACACAGGTGACTCAGGGTTGTGGGTTACCCTTTGCAGGGCAGATAAATATGTGATTTTCACATACCAACAACTTGCTCCCTCCAAAAAAGATGGTTTTGGGTACCAACTCCTGCCCTTTTCACTGCCAGCAGCATCTCAAACTGCGAATTTTTGGCAGGAGGTGGCAGAAAATCTGCTGTTACCTGGGGCGTGCCCGCTCTGGACATGTTCATTTCCCAGGCTCTTGCTTCAATGAGTCAAAGAGGATTTAAGAGTGAATTTTTGGTGGTTTATGGCTGTGGGTAAACACAGCCATGGATTGCTAGGGCTGAGGTCACCCTGATGAGGTGGGTATGAGCTCTGAGGCCACAGGTTGGAACTGGAAGCCTGGACCCACCTTTCCAGCCCTCAGGTGAGCATTACCCACTTCAGTGGGAACTGGAATTTGGCTGAAAATGTTTTTTAGAGTGAACAGCAGCTTGGGACACGTTTGCACGCATAGCGAGAGCTCAGTGCTTGTTATCCCTCTGCACGAGGGAAGGCAGCACGGAGCAGAATATGCTGATTGGAGTCTGATGGGAGAGAAATAGAGGCTGTGTTGTCTCCTCAGAAAGGCTACCATGAGATCCGAGAGATTCGGCAGTTCCACTTCACCAGCTGGCCGGACCACGGCGTGCCCTGCTACGCCACGGGGCTGCTGGGCTTCGTGCGCCAGGTGAAGTTCCTCAACCCCCCCGAGGCAGGACCCATCGTGGTGCACTGCAGGTAGGCCTGAAATAAACACGGGCAGGAGACCTTTCTCCTTTTTAATGCCGTTATAAACAGTGATCAGCTCGGGTGGGGAGAACCGAGGGGGCTGCGCTCACGCTGCCGCTGCTCCCAGGAGTGACTCGGAGGAGGAGAAAAATGCAGCTTTGTCTGCTGGTCTGTGGGCAGGGCTGGGGGTTCTGTCCTCACGAGAGCACCAGGACATTCCCGTAATATCATAGTAGGAAAGAATATTCATTTCAACCACATACCAAAAAGACAAAAGAGACAAAAAAAAAAACCAAAAAAAACATATGAGAGAATTGCACATTTTTAAAACCCCATTTTCAGGTTAAAAGCCTGTTCTTAGTAACAAGTTTTTTTGGTGGTGGTTTTTAAAGAATTTTCCAGTTATTTTTATAAACTAGAAAAATGTTTGCTTTTTACTTTTTAAAATGGTATTTGTCAAAGACTACTCAAACAACTGGTGGGCCTCGCTGAAGCGCAGACGAACGACTCTTCTACTAGTTAAAGTCGAAAAGAGGATTTATTTATTACAGCTCTGGACACATGCAGAGGCATTTCCAAAGGCATGTGCACAGAGTCACAGGCTCCTGCTCTCTGTTTTTCCAAAAAGGTTTGATGTCAGTGTTTAAGAAGAGATGACACAGAGTCATCAGAAGGCAAAGTGGCATAAGCACGTGTCCTTACTCAGAACCACTTCTACACTGATCAATACAGGTGGATCTGATTGGTCATTTAATCAATACATTTCACCTGATTGGCTAATTTACAAGACATCCATTTATAAACAATCTTATGAGAATAACAAGAAAACAGATGTTAGGAAAGCAACACCTGCAGGTTGTTTTTAATAATTGGTTGTCATTCTTTATCTCCAGCTGCCTAAAGTCTCCCAGGCCAGTTCTGGAAAAACTTACCTACTTTTCTCACTCTCTGACCAGGTTGTCACATCCACAGTTTTACATATTCAGATGGTTTCCAGGACAGTTTCCAGGACACCTAATACACAATCATTAACTCTCCAGCTTTGTATTATAATTAGCTGAATGTTCATTAGGGCTGCATGATTGTCCTCTTTAATTGGGTTGGTGGGCTCTGAAATGGGTCAGTGGGTTCCTTGAAGAGGAAGTAAGACCTCTTCCTCATGGTAAACTCTTCACCTGTGTCAAGCTGGCAGAGCTTCTTGGCTTGCTGGTCACAGTCCAAACCTCCTCTCACCCTTAGAAGCCAGTGTTACTTATCACTTCTGCACCCTTAAAATACTTCATGTATCACCTGTCATTCCTAACTTTGTTTCAGTTATCCCCACCTGGTATCAATTAATTTCCTTGTTAAGCTCTAATCACAATGTATGATCTTTGCTAACTACATTTCTAACTTAACCCCTTGATTCATTTAAGCTCTTAATTAAAATATATCGTTTTCACTATCTTAGTTGCATTCCTAGCTCAGTCCCTTGACTCATCACCAGGAAACAAATGTTTTTCTTCCCTAAAGTGGCAGATCTGGAGCCAAGCTGGCATGAGTTGGAGATGATGGGAGTAGGTCAGAGAGGGCCTTTCTAATGTAGAAGCCCCCACAGTGATCTGTGCTCCGCTGGATGCTCATAGCAGAGTTGGGGAAATGGTGAATATCTGGGACAGCCATTCCAGCCCTCAAACCTCATGTGTCAGAACGGACAATGCCAACACTAAGGGAATTTTAAAGCAGCTTTGCTTCTCTGTACCCCCATGTGCTGCATCTCAGCTTTGTGCCAGCATTAAAGGCCTCACCTGGTCTGGTGGAAGGTGCCTCTGCCCACAGCAGGGGAGTTGGAACTACACCATCTTTAAGGTCCATCCAACACAGACCATTACACGATTTTATGTTTTTATGGTCTGAAATATTTGTCTGGCTGAGTCTGGCTGACAGCCCTTGGGCACCTTGGCTTCCTGAAAACTCAGGAGTTGGGTGAGAATCTCAGATTAAAAACTTCCACCTAGCAAAATTCCAGTGGCTTCCAGCTGGCAAATAAAAGGAGTTAAATGACTTCAAATTCTACTAAACCAGAGTTTGGGTTTGTAGCAGCAGGTATGTCTGCAGGGCTCTGGGCATGTGAGAGCTAAAGAAGATGTGGCTTGAGCACAAGGCTAGAGAGCAGAGCTGGCTGTCCCAAAACCTCACCCCTAATCCATTCTATCCACAGGGAATTGCCTCTAGTTCCCACTCTGTGTCTTGAGAAAGAGAGAAAAAATACATCACACAACTACTTTAAAAAGGAAAATCAATTAAATCTTATCTTTTCTAAGCAGTTTTGGATTGGTTGGGTGTTTTGTTTTGTTGGATTTTTTTTTTTTAGCAAGCAGTGAGTCAGTTTTATAATCAAGTAAAGCTAAGCCTGAGGAGTTGGCAGAAGAGGTTTCATTTACAGCTGAGGGCCTGAGTTTGCTGCTTTGGTGCCATGGTATGGGGCTGGCCCTGGAAGGTGTCTGAACCTGACTCATTGTCGCCAAGAAAGCAAGGAGAGATTTTTCATCCTTCCCATTTTAATGAATAAATGCCATTTCCTCTACGTTATTTATCTGCTTTTGAATTTTAATGACTTGCTTGAAGTGGTAATTACCAAATTCTCCCCACTGATGCCTGGCTGGATAATATCACTGTTCGATATTTATGAAGTGCCAGGATCCTCTAAATATAGAACTGTTAAAACTATTTGTTAAAATTCTGAAAAGCTGAGAGATAAAGGGAGAGGAAATGCCACTTATTCATTAAAATTCTGCAAATGAAAAATATCTTCTCACTATTCAGCAGTTGATTAATCTGGTCCATTAATTTATGGTCATTCATATCTCCTTGCTTTCGGCTCTGGTGGAGTTTTCAGTGCAGCTGAACTTTCCCTGGTTTGAGCAGAGTTCTGCTTCCTTCAGAGTAATGTGAAGAGACTTCTCCTCTCTCCATCCTTCACACCTAAGCAGCTTGGATGATTTCCCAGAGGGGAAGGAGGACATGATGACAACAGAGTTTTGCAGGAGATGGCCCAGTTCTCACAAGCAGTGGGGAGCTCTGAACTGAAGGGTTCCAGCAGCCTCGAGCTCCTTTCTCTGTGATTTACAATCCATAACTTCAAATCACCCTCCTCAGGATCCAAACTCCTCAGGATTCCAAAGGGAAAAAAAGCGTTTGAGGTAGAGGACTGAGCTCCTTTCATCATGCCCACTGGGGTAAATGTATGCATGCCTTCTAGAGAGTCCCAGGGAAGGAAATTTCTGGAATTGTGTCTGTTTGCAACCTAGAGGCTGCTCTCCTCTCTGTGATGACAGCTGTGCAGGTGACCTGACCTGTAAAACTATAATGAGCATTTTTGCAATATTTTTATTTTGTGTTCAATAACACAAAGCTTTTGTTTCTGCTTCCCTTTCAAGAAGTACTATTTCCCCTCATTCTCTTAAATCCTACAACAGAAAAATGAATCCTGCAGGGATCAGGAGCAGCTCCCAGGAGGAGACAGCAGTGTGTGTGCTGCTGTTATTCTCTCCTCCACAGAGCCCTGCCTCTCCAGAGCCCCTTGGTCACACAGATCCTGCTGTTTTTTTCTTTTGCAGTGCTGGGGCTGGGAGGACAGGGTGCTTTATTGCCATTGACATCATGCTGGACATGGCAGAGAACGAGGGCGTGGTGGATATATTCAACTGCGTGCGAGAGCTGCGCTCCCAAAGGGTCAATTTGGTGCAGACAGAGGTGGGTGCCAGCAGCTCTCCCTGCTCCAGGTGCTGCTTTCCTGTCAGCTTCTCTGTCCAGCAATTCATGAAGTCAACACTGGCTTGCTCTGTGCCTTGATTATGCAGAACTTTTGGTGGCCAAACATGCCCAGATTTGCACTGAATCAATTCACTGGCAGCTACTCGGGGCCTCCAAGACAGGAGGGCAAACCTTGGAGTTTAGGTCTGTGCATTGCTGATTAATTTTATTCTCATAGTACCAAAAAAGAGCTCCTGAAGCCTCTCATGACTCATTCATAGGAGCGCTGCAGGCCCCAGTAGTACCTAGTGTGTATCAATTACAAGCTAAGCAAACAAAACGTCTTTGGTTCAAGCTTTGGGTGCTGATTAAGCGAGGTGCTCCGTCACACAGTGCCTGGCAGCTGCACAGACTCCTGTGGAACTGTTATCCTGTTGCACAGGCTTTATGTGTGTCCCTTAACCCCTTCCCTTCCTGAGGGACAGGACAATAGCCTGGAACAGAGAGGG
>NW_005054502.1:43301-59047 GCF_000277835.1 Geospiza fortis | reverse complement strand
TTACCCAAAATACCCAGAACCCAGAAGAAACCTGTTAGATCTATACAGTTGTGCCAGAGAAGGTTGAATTGTATATTAGGAAAAGTCTCTTCATTTAAAGGGTTGTCCAGCCCTGGCACAGCTGCCCAGAGCAGTGGTGGAGTCACCATCCCTGCAAGGATCTAACAGCCATGCAGATGTGGAACTTGGGGACATGTTCAGTCGTGAATTTGGCAGTGCTGGGCTGGACTCAGTGATCTTAGAGATCTTTTCCAGCCTAAACACTTCTGTGATTCTCTACTGTTATTGGCGGTGATCATTGCCTTGTGGACAGAGAGGCTTTACACCCTCATCTCCTCCTCAGCCCAGCCCCATTTTGTCCCACCATTCCTGAGTGCCAATTCTCCATTTTCCTTGTAAATCCGAAATGAACATGTGAGACCTCACATTCAGTGATGGATGAAATATGCTCACAAAGCTGTCACACAGCACACTGTGTAATTTGTCTCCACGTGAAACAGAGCCAAATATGCATATTGGGCATGACTTAAGAAAAAATGAAGAGGGATATTTCATGATCTGTATTAAAAATGTGATTTTAATATTTCCTCCCCTGTGCAGGAGCAGTATGTGTTTGTCCATGATGCCATTTTGGAGGCATGTCTCTGTGGCAACACAGCCATTCCAGTCTGTGAGTTCAGATCCATATATTACAACATCAGCAGACTGGATCCACAGACCAATTCCAGCCAGATAAAAGATGAATTTCAGGTAATTTCATATGTCTCAGTCACTGCAGTTGGTGTATTGAAGGTGTTTAATCAATTTCTTTGTGTTTCTTTGTGATTTCCAGCAGGGCAAACAAGGGGGACACTGAGCCAAGGTCTGATTTCCGTTGATTTTTGTTGTTGTACTACTGGGTCAGGCAGAAATTTGTTTTTGAGCATGGACTATTCAGCCTTCAGCAAGGAAAAAATTGTCCCCATCACTCCAGTAGAGCAAGGGTACTAATTTTCACACATAATGTTGTACTTATTTTAATGAGTATTGTGTTGTTCGTTTCCTTCCATAATTTATACAGAAACATTTATGCCTCAAGGTGCCTTATTATCCATTCTTGTGGCTCATATGGTGCTTCCAAGCTTTGACAATCAACTTGTTGACAACCTTCCACACAGGAGAGAGAGGGAGCTCAGTGAGCAGTATTTTGGCTATTGCTAATTTTCAATTAGATGTGAATGAATCCCTCAGTTCACTGCAGATGTTTTGCCAGGTACCTGGTCATGAGACTCAAAATGATGCACAGCAAAACTCACAAGTGCTCCAGTAGTGCTCTTTGCCCAGGGCAAGCAACAAAATAGGGGCCCCTCCTTTGTTTCCTGTCCCTGTTGCTTATCCCACCCTGGTAAATGGGCTTGGGACACTCCAGCCGTGGGCCCTGTGCAGTTGTTCCTCTCACAAAGTGGAGAATTCACCCAGAATTCTGAACACTGAACTGAGTTTTCCAGTCTTATTCCCCATGAATCTATAATTCTTTACTGAAAGGCTGGACAGACACTGGCACAGGGTGCCCAGAGCAGCTGGGGCTGCCCCTGGATCCCTGGCAGTGCCCAAGGCCAGGTTGGACAGGGCTTGGAGCAGCCTGGGATAGTGGAAGGTGTCCCTGCCCATGGCAGGGATAGAATAGATGGGCTTTAAAGTCTTTTCTAAACCAAAATATTCTGTGGATCTATCATTTTGAGCCAACATCGATATAGGGAAAAAAACAAGACTGTGAAGAATTTGGAGCAAGGTGAGTTTGATAGGAAAGAAAGAGACATCTACTATTTGTTGAGGCCACTCATAGTCAGAGTAAAAAGGTGGAGATTGCTTTAATTGCTTTTCCTCTCCCAGGAAAGCGTCTTTTGCAGCAAGAGCATGTCTTTTGGGATCCCCAGCCTGAGTCAGAGGCCTCTTTTCCTCCCTCTCTATGTAAAGGGAGAATGTGTGTCTTTTATCTGAAGCCTTACAGGGAATCATCGGGGTTGGTACAGTGAGATAAAGAATGTGGATCCCAACTGATGGCAGCTCAATTAAAAAAAGATCTGGTTCTATCAAGTGATAGCAGGTCTGTAAAAGTGTTTCTGGTTTGACATGAAGGAGCCAGAACTTCATCAAATGCTATTAAAAAAAAAAAAAACACTATTAAAAAACCAGCCACTGCTTGCTGGGTGTATTTTGTCATGATATGAGACAGGATTTGTCACCTCTGTGCTTGTTCTTTTGAGCTGCCAGGGGCTGGCAGCTCCTGTGGGAAGGAACTGCTCCACTGTGCTTTGCATAAGAGGTTCAGTGTCTGTCTTGTTGTAGAATCTATTTTTACAGGATTTTGGCTCAGAGCGTTCCTCAGCCCTGATTGTCTGGATTTAATGCAAAAGCTGCTATCTCTGCTGCAATCTTTAGCAACCAGTTGATATAACTATAGATCTGTGCTTGCAGTTTGTGGTATTTAGGTCCCACTGGCCCTGAGGTAAGGCTGGATGTATTTCTCATGCTCTACATGTTGTCTGGACACACAAAGCTCACTCTGGAGAGTTTTTGTAATTTGAATCAGTAGAGGAACAAGGGAGAGAGGGGAGCAGCATAAAACAGGCAGGAGTAAATCACTAGCAAGTCACCTGCCTGATTATCTGCACTGTCAGAGATCTGAGATTTCATGTTGTTTCCCCAGCCAGACTCCCTGCTTTCCATCTCCAGGCAATGCAGAACCTGAATAATTTAGAGCAACTATATTATTTCAAGATTTAAACCTTGACACATTCTTTTGTCTTGGATTGTTTGACCTTCCTCTTTCCTACATTCATAACCTCACTGTGGCAGAAGTCCAGCTCTTCATAAGTTTTTATTTTGTTTTGTTTTATTGGCCCCTAAATATTTTGTATTCTTCTGGCTGCAGAGAGTTCACTGTTGGACTCCATGGGCTTTGCTCAGGAAGGGGAGATGCAAAAGTAGAAATGCAATGACATCAGACAGCCATTGATCTACCACCACTTAAGCACTGGTGCTAAGATGCATTCACTTTGATTTCTGAGTTTTGATCCTTGCTGACCAACCTGGACTGGTTTGTCAGGAGGCCTCCACAATGGGGAACACAAAAGTAAAATAGATTTAAAGAAACATAGTCTGTCAAGCTGTGAAAAAGGCAGATAACAGTCAAAGATGACAGAAAGGCCCCAGAGATTAGGTATGACTATGTAAGTGAAGCATCCTATGTGTCACTTCAAAAGGAAAGTAGCAATATATAATAAGTAATATATAAAACAAATAAACTTTTCTGTTAAAAAAACCTCAAAATGACATTTTATTTTAGGTTTTTATAAGATAAGTCAGTGGTTTGAGGAATCACCCGAGGCTCTGAACAGGCTGACCTGCTGGGTGGTCAATACTCAGGGTACACCTGCACAGGACCCACCTGAAGAGGGGAAGGAGCTTCCACCCTAAGGATGGTAGAAACAAGAGGAACTTTCACTCCATCACCAGCTCAAAGCTGCATCTTATGCCTGTGACACCTATTTCCAACCTTTAGGAATGTTATCTAGCTGCTCTGTGGGTTTAGAGCTGTAAATGTTTGGGAGGTGTATAGTGCTTTCAGTTTTTGCTGGAGCTAACAATGTTTGGGAGAGTTCCTCAGGACAACCTGCAAAACACAGTGTGTTACAACAGCAACAAGCTCCTTAGTGCTTCTTCCTTTTTATCTCTGGGATGCCAAATGTTCTGAAGCCGAGTAAGACAGAGTCCCCAGGCAGGTGCAAAGGAGAGCCCTTTATTGCAAAAACCAGGCCTTTTAAAGCAGTTACCCTGTAATCAGTTACATCCCATTTAAGCACAACAAATGTAATTCAACCAACCACCATAAACCATGAAGTGAGCATGTGATGGTTCTATAACTTGTTTTTCTGCCTCTAATTCATCTGAGTCACTTTCCCATAGCACTTTGCTGCTTAGCTGAAGTAGCAGGCCTGAGGCATGAATTTATAAGGTTAACAAGGCCCTTATTTTATAAGTTTTTACCTGTATGCAACAGCCAAAGCTCTGCTACTCTTGAGTCCATTTAAAGCAAACGTGTTGTGCATATGGCAGCAACTGACAGAACCAGAGCACACAGTCTCAAGCTGCACCAAAGGAAATAGAGGTTGGATATTAGGAAAAAGTTTTTTACAGAAAGGGTGATAAAGTTCTGGAATGGCTGCCCAGGGAGGTGGTGCAGTCACCATCCCTGGGTGTGTTTAACATTTTCTCGGGGATGTTCTCAGGGCTTTTGCTGGTCAGAGTGACCCTGAGATATGTTAGAAAGTCTCTTTTCCCAGCCCGGTGGTCAAAGAAGTCAGAACTCTTCAGTTCCCGTTCTCAAGGTTGTTTATTGTTTCTTAGCTAGAAAATTCTTTCTCCTGACCTGCTGAGGTCCTTTCAGCAGGTCAGAGAGAGGCACTCTGCCTGCCCCTGGGGTGGTGTTATCTTTTTATACTAAAATCTACGTGTACATTATTTACCATGACTTCCCAATACCTATCACCTATGTTAGACAGTGAGCTTCTACTCTAAACCAATCTAAAAGTGCCACCATCACAGCAGAAGATGGAGGCTAAGAAGAAGAAGGAGAAAGGTTGGATACACCCAGTTTCCTCCATCTTGCCCCGAGCCTCCATTCTAAAAACCCCAAAAAATCTATTTTTCACCTTGTGATAAATTCACTATCATTCTACTTAAACTCTTTTGACTTCTAATTCTTCATATAAAGGTCGGTAATTGTTTTTCTATGGGTCAAGATCAAGGTCACAGGGGTCTTGGGCTCTGTGCCAAGGTCTCTGAGCCCCCTGGGCAGGGGATTGAGCCCTCTAGGGCAGTCAGAGGAATTTCCTGGGTTCCAACAGGATGTGGCACTGGGTGCCAGGGTTTAGTTGAGGTGTTGGGGCTGGGTTTGGCTCGATGATCTTGGAGTGATCTTCCAAAGTGATCATTCTGTGACTCTTGGAAGTGAACTGCAAGGCACTCAGGCTGTTTGTGTCCTTGTTTCCCTTCTCCCTGCCCTGCCCAGACGCTGAACATCGTGACGCCGCGGGTGCGGCCGGAGGACTGCAGCATCGGGCTGCTGCCGCGCAACCACGACAAGAACCGCTGCATGGACGTGCTGCCCCTGGACCGCTGCCTGCCCTTCCTCATCTCCGTGGATGGCGAGTCCAGCAACTACATCAATGCTGCACTCATGGATGTAAGCACTGCTCTGGCACACCCAGCACAGCCTGCCATGGGTTTATTCCCTCTCATGATGGTCTTTAGGTCTCGGGGCTTCTGCTGGTCAGAGAATTAGAAAGTCTCTTTCCCCAGCCTGGCACTCAAAGAAGGAGTCAGAACTCTTCAGTTCTCGTTCTCAAGGTTGTTTATTGTATACTATCTATAAAATTCTTTTTCCTGTCCAGCCGAGTCCATTCAGCAAGTCAGACAGAAGCCCACTGATGCCCTCATGGCAGTGTTATCTTTTTATACTAAAAACTACATGTACAATATTTACCATAACTTCCCAATACCTATCACCTATGTTAGACAGTGAGCTTCTACTCTAAACCAATCCAGAAGTGCCACCATCACAGCAGAAGATGGAGGCCAAGGACAAGGAGAAAGGCTGGACACGTCCAGATTCCTCCATATTGCCTCTTGAATCCCCATTCTAAAAACCCCAAAAAATCTATTTTTCACCCCATGCCAGACTAACTATTTTTCTACTTAGACTTTTGTGTCTTGCAGATCTTCATATAAGTTTGGTAATTTTTTCCATGGGTCAAAATCAAAGTCACAGGTGTCCTGGGCTCTGTGCCAGGGTCTCTGAGCCCCCGGGCAGGGGTTTGGGCAATCCAGGACAGCCAGAGGGATGTCCTGAATTCTGACATTCTGGGAGAATGGATCTAAACAAAAAAAACTTATTTAGCTTTAATTTCTGAGTCTGGTATCTCCAAATCGGGCAAAGCACAGGAATTTTCTCTTTGTCACCAAAATGTGTCCTCCAGAGTATGATTATCCCAGGGAAGTGGTCACAGCACCAGCCTGACAGAGTTCAAGAGGCTTTCAGACAATACTTTTGGGCACTTGGGGATGGTGCTGTGCAGGGCCAGGAGTTGGGCTCCATGATCCTTGAGGGTCCATTCCAATCCAGCAAATTCTGTTACATGCTGTTATTCTGTGATCACACACCCTAGTGCTACACCACACTGGTAGAAAATTTTTGGCAAAGGCATCCCTCATTGTGCAGTCTGAGGCTGGATCACAGAAAGGTAGATGCACAAAAAAGGAGGGGGGGACAGCTCTTCCCATACATTGGTTTTGTATCCATTGGGAAGAGAAATGTTTGCCAGGTCAGCTGTTTGACAAGGATAATTTGCAGTGTGGAGCAAGTGATTGATATGATCTTACTCAGTTAAGAATGTGGGAGTGCAGGGATCAAATGTGCAAAATATTTTCAGGCTAAAGGATGTGAGTTGAGCTGATGTGACTCTGTCCAAAGGCGTTTTCCCTTGCTTTGTTTATAGCCTGGAATCTCACAGCACGGGTCATTTGTGGAGGATGAATTATGTTGATGGCTTCTTTTTGCTGTGCTGCCTTTGGACACGGATGTCTTTAAAGCCACTAATTATTGCAGTTGGAGTATGTGTAAATATGATCCAGGGTGAAATGCCATCATTTTTTCCCTGGCAGAAGCAGGGTCTCTGTTTTTTAATTTTGTCTGTTCTTCAGTCTTTGGGAAACAGTGATACTGTTGCATTTAAGATATTCAGTCAAATGGTCACCGAATTTATTTTAGATTTTTTTTCAGCAAGATTGTGATGTTATCATTGCAAATATGCCTAAGGAAACTTTTTTTAAAGTGTGTTTAGTGGTTTTGCACATTTGCAGAAACACAATCCAGTCTTTGGTTTCATAGGGATTGGGAATGTGTGTACATTTCAGCCCTCATTGCCTCAAATCACATTGCAAATATTTGGATCCTTCCCCACAAAATTCCAGTGGATTAATTTTTTTTAGTACAAAGCAATTTTTCACCTGTCATTGAAATTCAGCCGCTGTGATGTTCTCTGGCTCTCCTTTATCTTTCCATAAAGGATTCAGGAACTTTTGGGGACAAAAATAATCACAGGGGAACAGCCAGAATCCTACATTTTCATAGCAGTTCTTGCTGAGGTGTGAAGTCTTGTACTGAGCAGGGACATTTAGAGGACAACCTCCATCCATCCCATATTGCCCTGAAAGGAGCAAAACTGTCCTTCTCCCTCCCCTAAAACAATGGAACATAATCCTTAGAAAATGAGACTTAAGTCACATCATGAGTCAAGTCATGAAGAAGGGATGATAGATTTGTGTTTAACCCATGGGCTTTGGAGGAAAAACATGAATTTATGTGTCCCTAACATCATCATTGCCCCATAATCCCACACATGTTCTCTTGCAGGAGTAACTCACACCTCTGTGTCACCTTCCCTCTGAAACAGGACAGTGAACCTGGTTCCTCACCTGTGGCAAGGAGCTGGGCAGGGTTTCTTGTTCTCCTAAAGGCAAACCCCACAAGCACAGATGACCTTCAGCCAGGAGTTTAGCTAGATTTGCTACTGGTACAGCATTAAAAAACACAGCAGGAACATTCTGGTGTTTAATTAAGAGATAAACCTCAGTCTTTTATTTGCCACTCTGCTGCCACCACTGGTCTGGCATTTCACAACTTTTGGCCCATTCTGGTGTTTCTAGATGCAGAATGCAGAGTGGGGAAAAAGGCAAAATCCGTTCTAGATGAAAATTTCCCAAGAAATCATTTTGTTTTCCTTCTCTGTGCATCACTTCCATCACCCTCCTCACACGTGCACACTCAGAAACCCCTTTTTCCCAGCATGGCCTGCCCAGCACTTCCACCCACATCTGCCTCACATGGAGGAGAAAAGGCAAACCCCCACGATGGGCAGCTTCATGCTTCAGGATGTTATTATTTCTTCACTTTAAATCCAAAAGGTTATTCCGCTGGAGGGTTTTTTTTGTGCTTATTTGTTGGTTTTTTTTTTTTGTTTTTTTTTACCCCAGAATTAGTGTGCCTTTTGATTCAAGTCTGCTTCACAGATGTACAGCACAAAGGACTGTGCAGTTTCCAGGCTCATTTAAGCCTTGCCTGCCGTGGTTGGGAAGCGATAAAGTTTTCAGCTTGTTGCCTTTCATCCCAAACATTCATTAACTCAGCCCTGCAGAGGTTGGAAGCACAGCTCTACCCCCTCGTGCTCGGGGAGACTGAGGTCAGGGGGCCTTTTTGAGGTGAAAGAATAACAGCAGAAATTAAACGCCAATGTCACAGGCTCTGAATGCTGCTCCATAAAGGATGGCTGGGATCCAAATGTGCCACCTCTGTCACACTGCACCCCCAGGCAGCCCCAGCAGACAGGGCTAATCCCTTCTGGAGCTCCTCGAGGCCACTGCAGCACAAAGGAGAACATTTGCTTCCAGCTGTTTTCCTTCCAATTATTAATATTACTGATAGTCATAGTAGTAGTAATAGTAGAATTAGCATTATTTGCTGAGTCTCAAAATACAAATAATTGATTTGGGTAATCTCTGCTCTTGTGACACTTCTCTAATGAAATGTCTTTATTGGGAGCAAAAGAATCCCATTACGAGGCGTTCATTCATTGCGGGGCGATAACAAGGAGCAGGAGATGTGATTTGTATAATCTGGTTAAATGGCTTACACTGCCTCCCCACAGCCTCCCGGGTGTAATATTCCTTTGAATAAAAGTTGATTGATTTTTTTAAATTTTTTTTTAACTAATCTTACTCTTTTGTTAGAGCCACAAGCAGCCTGCTGCCTTCATTGTCACCCAGCACCCCTTGCCCAACACCATCACAGACTTCTGGAGGCTGGTGTTTGATTACAACTGCTCCTCTGTGGTGATGCTCAACGAGATGGATGCAGCACAGGTGAGTGGCTCTTCATTCCTGGCTCTTCATTCACTCCCTTCTCAATCCAGGTTTGCAGGGAGTCCCTGCTGCCATTTTATTGGGGTGGGTGCCCTCCCACCCCAGTAAATAAATGAGGGGGAGCTGGAAAGTAACAGGTGATGCTTTGGGGTTTCAATGGAGTATAAGTCCATATGCCTGGCTCTTTGTAAGCTAATTATTATTGCAATTAACAGGGATCATAGAAAGGTTTGGATGGGAAGGGACCTTAAAGACCATCTTACTTCAACCCCTTGCCATGGCAGGGTCACCTTCCACTATCCCAGGTTGCTCCAAACCCCATCCAACCTGGCCTTGGACACTTCCAGGGGCAGCCACAGCTTCTCTGGGAGCCTGTCCCAGGGCCTCACCATCCTCACAGGGAGGAATTTCTTCCTGATATCCCATCTAATCTGTCCTCCTTCAGCTTAATGCTGTTCCCCTTTTTCCTATCACTCCACATCCATCTGAAAAGTCCCCCTCCAGCCTTCCTGTAAGCCCCTTTTATATACTGGAAAGTTGCTATAAAGTCTCTCCATTTATTATATAAATACTTTGATATAAAATTATGTAAAATATAGTTAAATGTATCAACAAGTTTTATATACATACTTTATATATTACAAAAGTACTTCGTGTTTGCAGGCCAACATTTCCCTCTCAAACCCTCTTTCTCCCCTTTCATATTTTTGTCTATGTTTGGTTCAGGAAAATACTCCCTACCACAGCCCCAGGGTGCTTCATGTTTGCCTTTTTCACATGGCATTTCCAGAAGAATAAAACCAAGAGAGCTGAAATAATTTGAAGGATCTTTCCCCTGAGATTTCCAGTATGATTCTGTAATACTGCTTTGCACAGTTTGAGGATAATATAGTCCTTTTATCTCTTTTCCTTTTTAATGCCATGTCTAAGCTGGGTTTTGGCTACTGGACACAGCATTATTTTCAGCATTTGAGCTTGCCAGGGAGGAGCTTTTGCCATTCCTCCTGCCCTGGTGTCTCCAGCCACCTTGCTGATGAGTGGCAGAGAACAGCTTTTAAAAAGGTGTAATCATGCAATTTGTGTGGAGAGTACATTTGGCATGGCTAATTCACCCATTACAGCCCTTGTTCAGTGAGAGGAGTTGGTACTTCATGGATTTGCTTTTCATTTGTCTCTTCCCTGTCTTACCACACTTGCAGGCAGTGAATTGTTGGTCTCTTTTTCGGATGGTGCTGGAGAAGCCAATCACCCCAGCCCATAAGGGAGTGTCCCATCAGGGGAACTCAGTGGGATCCCATTCCAGCCCAGTGACAGCTCTGTTCAGCAGTGGGCTCTCCTGCTGCCCTGCAGGGTCCCACCACTCTGTGAGGAACCAGAGGTTCTCTATCTTCTGTTTTCCTCTCCAATCTCCTTGATTCTGCACCTTGGCATTGAATCCAGAGACAAATTTTACTTTTTTCCTGACACTTCAAAGCACAACCTATCTTTTTCTGGAAATGACACACTTTCTCACACTCAGTTCTGAGAAAACACAAACCTTTCAGCCCCAGCCAGTGTTATCTTGTGACTATCCTTCACAAAGCTTAGATTTTTTTTTTCCTATCAAAATTTTGCTGCTGTGATGTGGTCTGTAGGCACAGAAAAGGGGATTTGGCAGTGCATGAAGTCACTTTGACAGTTTCTGTAGCACGGTGTCACCTCCCTCGGGAGTGCAGCCAATGCCAGAACACCCAGGTGGCACTGGCAGTTAAGGAGGATTTGAAAGTTTGTATTTTATGAGTTACCAGGACACCGTGAGACAGTTTGATATCACAGAGTTTGATATCACAGAATCCTTTGGGGTGGAAAAGACCTCTAAGATGATTGAACCCAACTGTTACCTCAGCACTGCCAAGGCCACCACTAACCCATGTCCCCAAGTGCCACATCTACACATCTTTTAAATCCCTCCAGGGATGATGACTCCACCGCTGCTCTGGGCAGCTGTTCCATTGCTTGACCATCCTTTCAGTGAAGAAATTTTCCCTAATAACCAATCTAAGCTTCCCCTGGCACAGCTGAAGCTGTTTCCTCTCATCCTGTCCCTTGTTCCTTGGGAACAGAGCTGCCCCCCACCTGGCTGCACCCTCAGGGAGTTGTGGACAGTGAGAGGGCTTTCCCCTGGGCCTCCTCTTCTCCAGGCTGAGCCCCTAAGCTGTTTCTGGGGTCTCCAGACCCTTCCCCAGCTCTGCTGCCCTTCAGACCACACACAACCATTGTGAGATTGAGTGGCCTCAAGCCCATCGATCCAGATGTCTCTGCAGGTCCTTCCTAGCCTCCAGCAGATCATCAGATCCATTGTGGAGAGGAGTTTTATGGAAGAGAACTTGGCACTGTGCCTGCACTGTCCTTGCATGACAATATTGTCATTCCCTGTCTGTTCATCAGTGCCTGATCCCAGGCTGTGCCCTGAGTACAGGGAAAAGGCAAAAAGCCCTGTGGAGGTCAGAGCACACAGCAGGCAGTGTTCATTAGTGTACACACCTGTGTGTTTGGAGGGGTGGCCATTCACAGACCTGCTCTGGGAGAAGCACATTTTCCATCCTAAGGAAAGATTTCATCTTTTTTTTTGCTTTCCACTGCACCTTGAGGTTGTTTGCCAAAGCTCCTGCTCGGCTCACATCTCCCTGCCTGAGGGACAGATGCTTTGAGAGGAGATCACTAGGCAGCTTGAAAGTCTGCAGGAAGAGTAAAGAAACCCTTCAAAGGACTTGCTTGTGTGGTCTTGGCTGGCTTGCTTAATCTTGAAAAACTAACAAGGGCAAAGATGCATAAGACTGTGTGAATATCCCACCCAATTTCAATCCTATATGATCAAAGGAAGAACAGGAGTGCAGAATTAATGCAGCCGCATGCACACACTCCACGTTGTGGCTGGCAGTGATTGAACTTGAAAAGCTGGAGATCAAGTTCAAATGAGCATCTGGGGGTTTCAAAACTTGTACAAAATTACACTTGAAAATAGGAAGGAAAAAAAAAGGCCACAAAGAAATACAATCTTAGCAGAAACTGCTAATGAGATCTCATGCAAAATATTTTTGCGCCATGATCTATTTCCAGCTGGATTTAAAATCCTTAGATTGTAATTTGTGTGCACAGGGTGGTTTTGTCCTTTCAACTCAGTAATATCAGCACAAGAAAAAGACTCCCAGCCTGCATCACAAACTTCAGAGGTGCAGTTGTGGTTCACCCTGAAACCAGAGCTGCTCTTGTGCTCTCAGAACAAACTCGCTCTCCTTCTCCTGCTCACTGGTAGAGCCAGAAAACTAAAAAGTTCCTCTTACAGAAAAAAAGAAATTCCAGTTTGTTTGAATTAAGATTAATTTTCTCGGTGCCTGTACTATTTCCTCATTTTTACCAGATCTCTATGGTTCCTATTAAATTTATCTAGAGACACTAATCTTTCAATGTTCCTGTTAAATCTCTGCCTTTACAGAAGCTTCATTTGTCAGCCACCTTTTCTGCACCTCTAGACCCAGAATCCAATCAGTTCCAAACTCTGTTCATACAAAAATGAAGAGGAAGAAAATTCCAGGCCCTAAAATACATTTCTTTTTTTCTTCATATTCAGGATATAAAATGTTTTACTAAGCTAGAATGAGATCTTGTCTGAACAAAGATATACAAATTGGTCATGGATTTTGAGCTGGTTATACATCCAAAATGATTTGATATGTTAATAATTAAGATTTCTGTTTGGTGTTGTGTTTTTTCCTAGCTCTGCATGCAGTACTGGCCAGAGAAGACATCCTGTTGTTATGGCCCAATCCAGGTGGAGTTTGTTTCAGCAGATATTGATGAGGATATCATCAACAGGATATTCCGGATTTGCAACATGGCCAGGGTAAGAGAGGAGAAATACTACATTCCTTAGTTATTCTCAAAAACACATTTTGGCTCAAGGAAGAGGCAGAGCCAAGACTTGTGGTTTAGAGATGCAGAATCTCTCACCTAGGAATGAAATTCCACTGCAGCTACTTCCTTTAATTAACATTTAATCAGCCTGCATTGCTAAAGGACTCTTGGCTGAAGGCAGCAAGTGGATGATATGAGCTGAAAATCTGTATTTAAATGGTGAGCATTTTTCTGTGTGTATTTGAGAACAATTCATCACTTAGTAGCCAATATAAAGCCATCAGTATTGCAGGAAATAAACTGGGATGGTGTCAGCAGCTCTCCATCTGTCAGCTCCCAGGCAGCATCTCTGAAGACAGATGCAATGTTTACTGGCTAGACTGGGATTCCCAACTGCCACTGCTTTCCCTATAAATAAGCAACTGCCATTTCTGTAAGCAGCTCTTTGTCTGTGTCCCTCAGCCCCAGGACAGCTGAAATGATAGAAACAAAGTTTATCTGCACACTGAGCCTTGGCAATCCAGCTTCAGGGCTGCAGGAAAGGGCTTCAGCAGAGGATTTTTCTCTCATTAGTCGTTATCCAGATTGATTATGTTTCCTTTGTTGTTCCTCTTTCATTTTTTTCTTGTCAGAAATGGAAGCAGGCTCTGCAGATTATATTTCCATGCAGTGTAACCCATCAGTGTCTGCATGGTCAGAGCCCGTGCAGCCGTTCAGGTGGGGCACTGCAGAGGGAACCTTGTGGTCCAGCCACAGAAATTGATAAACTGGTTGGAGATTAGACACCTTCCTGTGTCCCAGGGAGAGCCTGGTGGTGATAAAACTGGTCAGAGCAAGGCTCTGTGGCTCTCAGGTGGAGCTGGCCCATGGATGCAGGGCTGCAGGGCAGGTGCTGTGCACTCACAGCTCTCTGCACGCATCCAGGTCCAACACCACAGCCACTGCCGGCAAATTTGTGAGGATCCTTTCCCTCCACAATCCCCAGAGAATTTTTGAGGGCTGCCTCTACTTCTTATGGCACAGCACAGCACAGCACAGCAAAGAGACATTTGACCTGTTTGTGCAGTTTGATGGAACTTTATTCTGGAAGCCAAACAAGTGCACTTGGTGTCTGCTTGGCTCTGTAGCAATTGTTATCCAGGTTAGAGAAAAGCCCTTGTTTCTGCACTCTACCTGTCGCCCTGTTTTTTTAAGTTCTTCTAAGCCTTCTGATGTTTACATTCTTGTAACGAACTTTCTCACACACTTTGTGTAATTAACTTCTTGTTTTACATTCTTTTATGGAAAAGGAGAAATTTAATAGACTGTTAGTTTGTCCAGTGTCATTGGAGAGGTGGCACTGTCACCATCCAATCCACTGTCACTTTTAGAAATCTATAAATATTAGAGTCAGAAATTGAACACCGCTCTTTTCTACCTTGGGAAGTCCAGTGTCCACGTGGTTTCATTTCATTTCCTAAAGCGACACTGTACCCAGCATGGAGAGCACCAGCACTGCTGGTGCAGGTGCAGAGGGGAGGCTGCTGTGCAAGCAGTGCTCCTGATAGTAAACAATCACAGAAAATTTGGGGAGTTAGAAAGAAAGTTAGGCTTAGTAGGCCCTCGGAAAATGTTAAAGGTAGGCCCTGGGAAATGTCAGGCCTTGTGTTTGCTGATCATATGAAACTGCACCTCTGTAGTCAGTACATGATAAATGATAGCATTGTTAGATGTGATTAGATATAATTATTGCTTAAAGAATCATGAGAAACTATGTTAGGGGTTTGAGGGGCATCACAAGAAATCCATGCTTGGATGAAATTAATGTATACAATAGAGCAATGTAAGTTTAATAATTAATATGTAAATGACAGAATGATAGAATATAAAACATGTTCAGCCCGAAACCATGTCGGAGTCAGATTGGGGTTTGTGTGCCCCCTCAGAATCTCTGCTGGTCAGAGTGACTCTGAGATATGTACAAGCCTCTTTTTCCCAGCTCAGCAGTCGAAGAAGGAGTCAGGATTCTTCAGTTCTCGTTCTCAAGGTTGTTTATTATTTCTTATCTATAACATTTTTTCTCTGACCTGCTGAGGTTTGTCTGGCAGGTCGGGTTGAGGCACACTGGTGTTATCTTTTTATACTAAAATCTATGTGTACATTATTTACCATAACTTCCCAATACCTATCACCTATGTTAGACAGTGAGTTTCTACTTTAAACCAATCAAAAAGTGCCAACATCACCCAGTTCAGACAGCTGATGGCAGAGAGATTCAGAGGGGGTGCCAAGAATGGCGGGATCCTCCATCCAACTCCTCTCCCAGGATGTGCAGTGCCCTGTCAGAGGGGAATGGGGCATTTATGGACCAACAGTTGCCTGTGGTATTCACAGCCCTCTGAACAGAGAGAAGCTGTGAGACAAGCAGAGAAGAAGGAAAACACAATTCTTATCTCACTTGCTGTGCCTGTGCTGTGCTGAAGTAGAATGCAATATGGAGATTGTTCACTCAGAGTGAGGATGTTTTGTTCCCTTGGCCTGTCAGGGCCAGGTGTGTGTGTGTCAGACTGTCAGGGGACAGTCAGGAGAGAGAATCAGAGATGAGTGCAGTGTGAGCAGTTGTGAGCAAAGGTGAGTGCATGGCAGATTCAGTTTAGATACGATGTACATAGTATAGTATAAGTAATTAATTAGCCATCTGATGATGGAGTCAGATGCATCATTCTCTCTCCCCTTCGTTGGAGTCACCTTTGATTTACAATAAGAGTGTGATCATGTTCACAGGGGTCTTAGGATGAGGGAAGAGATGAGGATTTGACTCCATGTTTCAGAAGGCTGATTTATTATTTTATGATATATATTACATTAAAACTATACTAAAAGAATAGAAGAAAGGATTTCATCAGAAGGCT
>NW_005054502.1:39644-42985 GCF_000277835.1 Geospiza fortis | reverse complement strand
CCCCTGCAGTACATCGGCTGGCCGGCCTACAGGGACACCCCTCCCTCCAAACGCTCCCTGCTCAAGGTGGTCAGGAGGCTGGAGAAGTGGCAGGAGCAGTACGACGGCAGAGACGGGCGCACCGTGGTCCACTGCCTGTAAGTAAGGGCTGGGAAATGGCTGCAGCCTCACGTGTTGTGGGGTTGTGGCTCTGGAAATCTGGTGGTTTGCCAGGCTTCAGCTGGGGGAAATGGAGTTAAAGTACATTTATACTGCTAACTTCACACACTTCTGCACACTTCTACTTAATTTATAACTTCATGTGCTAACTACATTTATAATAATAACTTCAAGTTGAATGTTGTATTGCATTATAGCATCTTGGCTCAGGGATTTTGCTGATTGCAGTGAGAGATAGCTCCAAGAGCCCTGGTATGTTGTGGGTCTCCCTGCCACATACCCAGCTCTGAGCACAGAGCTCCTGTGAGCCCAGAGCAGGGATTTGTAGCACTGCAATCCCTGAGCTCCCTGTCCCCTGCTCCAGGGGGATGGGGAAGCTCCCCTTATCCCTTAGTCCTTCCATCCCTGCCCCAGTTCTACAGAACTCCACTTCCACAGACTCACAGAATGGTTTGGGTTGGAAGGGACCCCAAATACCACTCAGTTCTAGTGGACACCTTCCACTATCCCAAGGGTGCTCCAAGCCCTGTCCAACCTGGCCTTGGGCACTCCCAGGGATCCAGGGGCAGCCATAGCTTCTCTGGGCACCCTGTGCCAGAGCCTCACCACCCTCACAGAGAGGAATTCCTTCCCAATATCCCATCTATCCCTGCCCTCTGGCAGTGGGAAGCCATTCCCGCTTGTCCTGTCACTCCATGCCCTTGTCCCAAGCCCCCCTCCAGCTCTCTTGGAGCCCCTTTAGGCACACAAACCCTTGAACATCAGAGACCTTCCATGTGACAGCAATCTCTCCATTAGAGACCTGTCCGTGGGGTGTGAGCTGTGTGTGCTGTCCTTCCCCCAGCCTCACCAGCCCCTCCTTGCCCTGTTTGTCCCTCTGCCAGGAACGGCGGCGGCCGCAGCGGCACCTTCTGTGCCATCTGCAGTGTGTGTGAGATGATCCAGCAGCAGAACATCATCGACGTGTTCCACATAGTGAAAACGCTACGGAATAACAAATCCAACATGGTGGAGTCACTGGTAAGGCTTCTTTCTGCTCATTCCCCACCCAGTGTGTGTGCAAGGAACTTCAGGATAGGTAAAAAAATGTCAAAATTAGTTCAGGATGAATCAAAATGAATGGGAACATGGAGACACCAGAGTTAAAACTGGTCCTGTTTTAGCATGTTCAGTCAATCTTTCTGCTTCTCCTTCTGAGAAGAGGGGATGCCCTGGCAGAGTGATGGACCCTGTGTCCCATACCCAGCTGCCTCAGGAGGTCAAACCCCACAGGGCTGTCACCATGGCTGTGGGAAGAGTGGGGTTTGTCCTCCTGTCTGTGCAGGGATTTGTCCTCCTGCCCAGCCCAGTGCTGGGTGCTGTGACACATCTTGAAACCAGGAAGGGAGAACAGTCCAGCCTCAGGCCTGGCTCCCTGCAGCCCAGGAGATTAAACTGTCCTGAATTCAGTCATCTCCATCCATCACACTGAGCTCATGCCTCAAAAGCAACACGTGCAGTAAGGGCTGGAGGCAAATAATGAATAGTCCAGACTGGGGCTGTCTCTTTGAGTGCTTTTCTCTGCCTTTGATGACACCATCTCCCAGCCGTGCTTGCTCAGGATCACTCAGAGACACAACCAGTGTTTGCCTGCTCCTGCCAAAGGGTATAAGAGAGAGGGAGGAGGTATTTTCGCTTGTAGGACGAGGCTCTGAGGAATTTTCCCATATCCTAATGTGTGACTGTGCTCACAGGGGTCTGAGGATGAGGGAAGAGACGAGGATCTGACTCCATGTTTCAGAAGGCTTGAGTTATTATTTTATGATATATATTACATTAAAACTATACTAAAAGAATAGAAGAAAGGATTTCATCAGAAGGCTAGCTGAGAATAGAATAGGAAAGAATGATAACAAAGGCTTGTGGCTCGGACTCTCTGTCCAAGCCAGCTGGGCTGTGATTGGCCATTAATTAGAAACAACCACATGAGACCAATCACAGATGCACCTGTTGCATTTCACAGCAGCAGATAATCAATGTTTACATTTTGTTCCTGAGGCCTCTCAGCTTCTCAGGAGGAAAAATCCTAAGGAAAGGATTTTCCTTAAAAGATGTCTGCGACACTAATGCCATTCCTTTGTGTCCTCTCTTTCAGGAACAGTATAAATTTGTATACGAGGTTGCACTGGAATACTTGAGTTCCTTTTAGCCCAGCCAAGGGAGGGGACCCCACGATGTGCCAGACCCCAAACTCTGGTGGATGCTTCTCCCCTGTCCCACACTGGAAGGCAGTAACAAGTGTGGGGAGGAAAACTTCTCCTTCCTTCTCAGCAAGAGACTGAGGTTGCAGAGACCTCGCTGGAAGGAGGAGGCGATGCCTGTGTGTGCTGCTGCCTGCTTTCTATGGGAACATCTACTGCTTCTTAAATAACTTACTGTAAAAATTAGCAACGTGGGAGACAGGCTGAAAGACTGGACTTTCTAATCCCCTCTGACTTCTCTCCTCTTTTGGATTGTGTTTTTGTTCTGCTTGCTGCAGAGTGGGGAAGGAATGAAACCCTTAGGAAATTATCTTTTAAATGTCTCCTTTTTAATTTATAATTTTGTTCTCAAATCCCAGCCTTTTAATTTTTTAATTTCATGCAGCAGTCATTTGGGAAAACTGAGATAGCCATAGGGGATACATGAAATGTTTCATTACAATTTGTCTACCTTATCTGTTTCCTTTTATTTGTTTTTCCTAATGAAAAGGCCAACACACACACACACAAAAAAAAAATAAGACTGTGCTGGAATTCTCCTCCCAAATGTAGTCCCTTTAAGCATGAAAATAGATGGTGGAGATGAGAAGCTGTACACGGATCCACTGCCTCCACAGAAATATTTCCTCCCAGTTTCTGCTCGACTTCAGGGCTGTGCATGACCCAGTTCCATCCCTCTGGTCTGTGTCCTTTCACTGCTGGTGAAGCTGTTGAGGAGTTTCCCAGACACATGGACCTGAAGGTTAAATATTTCAAACAAATGGCATTCACCTGGCAACTTTGGTGACTTGGTTACCACATTTCCCAAGTATTAGCTGGGGTGCAGTGTGTCTCTGACAAACAGGGTATGAAGTAGGTATTATTGCTCATATACTATGTATGACTATTTTTTATTTATTATTTGTATTGCTGTAGAACTTAGGACCCCAAGTCACGCCAGGA
>NW_005054502.1:38490-39634 GCF_000277835.1 Geospiza fortis | reverse complement strand
CTGGGCAGGCAGACAGCAAAGAAAGTTCCTGCCCACGAGTTTAAAAGTCTGAAGGTTCTTAAAATTGGGTTTGGGCAAGACTTCCTCACTATTTCCAGTGGCCCTACAAGCTTTAAAGTTGTAACCCATTGGAGCTGTAGGAAAGGTGATGTACATACACAGAAACCTGTTCTGACACCTGGAAAGAGAAGCGTTAGCCCAGCACAGCAACTTCTCTTCTTAAGCAGAACAGCTTTTGTTTTATTCTGCAAAAATGCCTGTGCAAGTCTCCTTGTCTGAAACAAACACCAGATGTGTTTTGCCATGGTTGCGGACCTCGTTCTGACTTCTTAGCAGCTAAGAAATTGCTTTTCTGAAAAAGTATGTTTAAGTAGTTAATCGCTAAGGTCTGCAGGGTAATCTTGGGGAAAAAATAATTGAATGAGCAAGGCTTTACAATAATTAGTGTTTCAATTTAGCCATTTATTTATCTTGAGGGTGCGGGATATGAGGTTGCTCTGTGTGTAAAATGGATTCTGGTGTGTAGGGTTCTTTAAATTCAGACTTGCTAAAAGATAGACTGAAGGTAAGAGTTGAAAGAAACTCCAATTTTCTTATCACCCTGTAGTTTTCCACCCTCAGGTAAATCCTCAGAGGCTGCTGGGAGCTCTGTCCTGGCACAGAGCATGCCAGAAGTTCAAAATATTTTGCTAATTCTGTCTGTGAATTCAAAAGGCACCTCTGCTTCATGGTCATTCTTTCTTCAATAGTCACACCCTCACCTTTACCAGGAGGGATGGAAATGAAATCTGGCAAAAGCAGCTCTCAACTCAGCCACACCAGTACCCAACCAAACCATTGCCATCCACCAGGACCTGCACCAGCCCAGGGAAGGATGCTTGGAGTTTCATTAATACCCCTCTCGACAAGCAAAGGATGCTGAACCACCTGGGGTTTCTCTAAGGAGCTTTGGATTCTTGGTTTTAATACCATGAAGGTCTTAACTGATCATGAACCACCTTCTCACAGGAGCCTCTCTGCTGTTTCTGGTTGGTCCTTTCCGTTGCCTGCAAAAAAATCATGAAATCGACTTTAGTTCCAGTTGGGGCTGTCAAGGGACTGGTCTGAATTGTTGGGGTTTTTTTCATTTATACAACAACACAAT
>NW_005054502.1:35969-38480 GCF_000277835.1 Geospiza fortis | reverse complement strand
AGCAGGAAAAATAACTAGGAGGCGAAGTGAAACTATGAGATAAAAGTGAGAGGAAAAGAAAAATATTGGTGTTTTTATTACAGGTGGCTGGATGGAACAGTGTAGGTCAGGTGCTGGGAGAGAAAAAGGAAGAGGGAATTCTAATCCCAGGATGGGATTTTTCAACAACTGCCTAGGTATGAAGAAACTACAAGTCAGCGAAGTGGTTTTGACTCTGCTGACTCCAGAAAGCCAAAGGGAACCACTCCCTGTGGATACTACGGAAATATTAATTAGTAATTAGCATTCTGTTAATTTTACGTAGAAAGTAGCACAGTGACAGGTCTCCCTTGTGACTTAGGGGAGTGCAGCCAGCACCGAGGGTGACAGCTGGGATGAGGGAACAGGGAGGTACAGAAATGCCACTATCACTGAGGTGTGAAGTGTAGGAGGTAATTTAGGCTTAACTTAAAGAAAGTGGATTGAAATGCCAGAGTTAAGCCCACAGGAGGGGTGTGTGAGTGAGGGGAAAGACGTGTGGGATGAGCAGAGCAGAGCAGCACTGGCAGTGCAGTGCTTTAGAGCCCCGAGGTAGGTTTGGATGTGTTTTATGGTATGAAAAACACTACTAAAGGGTCAGGTACCTGTATCAGCTGGCCCAACTCCCTATGTGCTCAGCCCTCTGCAAAAGCCAAGTGATGTTGGCACAAACTGCAGGGAATGATATTTAAGCTAAATTTTACATTTTGTAGGAACTCCATGCAAATGTTGGTTCCCACAGCCCAGCTGTTAGTCACAGCTTATTATGTGGCCACTCAACCATGTGTCTGAACTTCCTAATGTCCAGCCTAAAACCCATATGGAAAGATGCTCAGCAGACACTGCAGATTGTGTTGCCAAATTGTTATAAATTCCTGCAGTTACAGTGCTTTTGGGGGACTGACCCAGCTCCAGTCTGTGTTGGCTCAGGGATCTTCATGCTGTTCCTCCCTGCACAGTGCATACATGCCAAGTGTGAATTAATGATGAAGGGAATTGTGTGGAAAAGCTCACTTTAAATCACTTTATTACCTTGAGGTTGTTTAAACCCTAGAGAACAGCCCATAGTGAAGTTGGTAATGTGTTTGAAGCAAGATTATGGGTGATGGGTTTGTTTTCATGGGGAAAGAAAGGAATTATGAGATGAGATAAAGGAGGTTTTCTCACTCCTGGAAGGATTAATAGTCAGTGTGAGCTTCTCAGCCTAAGCATCCCCTGCTGTGGATGAAAAGTGATAATGTGCAGTGAAAAAAAGGTGAATTCCTCAGTGACTGAATCTTAGGCTTGGAAAAAATACCATATTGACAATATTTGAATGGACATAATGAAGATGAACTTATTCCCATGGAGACATCCTTCAGAGGTGAGGGGGAACTGTTTGTGATAGCACAGAGTTGGTGGAAAGTTTGGTCTGGAATACAAGGAAGTAGAAACAGGTGGTTTGGGGTCACTACCTCATATAGGGGTAACCAACATCTTAAATTATTATTGGTGTAACTGCAGCCATGGATTCCACTGGTTATCAGGAGTTTCTAGCCTTCTATTCTGGATCTGTAAACTCCCTGGAAAAACAACAACAAAAAACAAGTCCAGTAGCCGCATGGATCCCACAATAGTAAATTTAAGCCTGTGGGTGCTAGAGTGGCTTTTCCATTTACTTTCCACAGGCCCTTGAGCAGCAGTTTGTGGGATTTCCCTTGGGAATCTCAAGCCAGGGATTTTTGGTCACTGCTCTTGGTGTGCTGTGGAGTCAGAGGAAGGAGAGAGGCTCCTGCAGAGGGTGGTTCAGGAGGCAGTTAAACCAGTTTTCACCTGGAAGAGAAGGAAAGGAGAAGAAATCTCCTTTGGGAGAAACCAAATATTGGAGGAGAAGGCAAATGAAATGGATCCTGGAACAGGTACGGAATTTGCACCTTGCTCTCTCTCTCATTCTTGCACAGCTGCTCTCATTTCACTCTCCTGAGTTCCTGCCAAGATCATAAAAAACACATAATGTCACATTCCCTGCTGTGGAGATGGAGCACTCAGAGTGTGACAGAGGGAATAAATCCTGAGGGACAAAGATAAAAGAAGATTTGCTCAAGAGAGGAATCTTCAAATATGAGGTGCTTCTATCTGTCACACTTGCAGAATTTTTCGTAAAGTCACAGAGCAGTGCACAGTCCTGGCATGGTCCTGGATGGGCAATGTGGTGGAAAAGTTCCCATTGGAAAACTTCATTGTCCTGTAATAAATGTGAGCAATCAACTCCATGATGTTGGCAGAACAGTTAATTTTTGTGATCACTCCAGCCAGTGAAAGGGGCATCTCAAGACCTTGGTGTGAAACTGCTGCATTTTTATTTGAGAATCTTTAATTTGTCTTAAGTGTACAAAAAGACAGTCGACCCCATTTTTTTTTTTTTTAGGAAAATAAAGGGGGCCATGTGGCAAAAGTGGCAACATTTATTCAGCATAACCACTGCCATTGGGTCAAAAATTCCATATTCCTGCT
>NW_005054502.1:6741-35909 GCF_000277835.1 Geospiza fortis | reverse complement strand
GCCTGCTGTGTGTGGGCAGAACAAAGCACTGCAGCTGCCCTGCCCAGACAGAGGAACAGGAGGAGCCAGCTAAGTCAGAGAGACAGATGTGAGCAATGAGGATTCTGTTAACCCTCCTGTGCTCCTGCTTATTTAGATTGCAGTCTTCTATAGCCATACATACATAATATACAATTTCAATGCAAGTGCTCTTTCTTTCCCTGTTCCCAAAAATACCTCCAGCTCTTTTTCCTCGAGGGTGAGCCAACAGCACAGCGAGCAAAGCCCAATTTCTGCCGTTTTGGCAAGGACCACAAGGAAAATCCATCATGTATTATCTGTTCATTGACTTGGAAAAGGTATCAATCATCTCCCTCATATGCATACTTGAAGAATGTACAATTTGCTCAAACTGTCAAGCAGAATCATACATTTTCATATACCACCAAATCCTGGTGGTACAGAGTGTGATGGAAAGGAAAAAAAAGAGGCAAAAACATGCTGACTTCCAGTGACCTCTAGTCTATAACCATTAACTGCTGTGTTAAAATATTTTAAAAGTTTCCCTTGTAAAAAAAAAAATAAACTATGCTCAGAATATCCTACAGTTTAATGTTGGACTAGCAGAATGTGAAAACCTGGCAGCTTTTCCAGTTTGTAAAAACATGAGGGATCTAAATCAGTCTTTCCATCCTCATCCCAGTTCATGCAGCAGATTTTCCACCACTATTCTGTTTTCAACCTGAGCCTTAAAAGACAAACTAGTGCAGCAGACTGAATGCCAGATGCTGGTGTTCCCATAGTGTTTCCTGGCAGGGGGGAAAAAATTTAAAAGGATGAAAAAGGAAAAGAACAAGCTAAAATGGTTTTTCTTGGAATTCAATTCAATGAGCTGTTTCTGAGCAGTACAAACATGAACCAGTCCATGGCACTCTGGAGGTACAGGGTGAAAATGCTGTTGGTGTCCCTTAGGGACAAATCCTGGTATTTCATATATAGGTACCCAAGAGGTATCTATATATGAAATATCAGGATTGGTCTTGATATTAGTGGTTCCTTTAATGGGGGCAACTGTCACAGCAGGAGTGTTTCAGTGGAGATCTGTTACCCTGAAATGCCACCCTTTGGGACAACCTGTGAGACACCTCAAGTGTGTTGCACTGTGGATGGATTTCCTTGTGTGAGTACATCATCTTTCAGTGAGGAAATCCCCAGGAACTCTTCTTTGTGTGAAATGATTGAAAGGAGTGTGTTTTGGGGGGTGGAAGAGGTAGTGGGGCCAGCACTATTACAAGTTTCCATGAATTTAGGTACTCTGAGACTCCCCAGGACAAACAGTGCTCAGTGTTTCACCCTGCTGACAGTCAAACCAAACTTCATGTGCTGGGCTTCCATGCACCTGGAGCAGAACTGGAATTATCCCCTCATTTCCCTTCTAGCCCTTTCTTGCATTGCCAGCATTTAAACACTGTACTTCTATGCCAAAAGTTTGAGCTGCATCCTTAACACCCCCCTTAACCCACCCTGACTAACCGCAGTGACAGAATTCACTCCTGCCCCGATTTAATCTCCTGTGGGCACCCAAATGTGCCAGCATCGCTTCTTGCCAGCCTTGTCACCTCCTCAGAGGGCAGTGGCTGCCTCTGGCTGAGCAGTGTGCCATCCCAGCTCCCTGGATGTGTTTTTGGGCAGGGAGGAGTGCTGCATGAGAGGAGTCTCTGCTGATGCGGTGCCGCCCCCTCTGCTCCCCCTCGGCCTTTATGGATTACTGGTGAAACTCACTTGTACAGTTTGGATGTTTGATAGATAAAGCACGTATGAAAAATAAAAAAAAGGAAAAAAATATAAATACAAAACTCTCAACACTGTGCATTCAGTGTCTTTTCTTTCTAGCTTAAAAGAAGGAAGGTAAATAATGTCAAGTCAATGAATATCAGATATATTTTTTGACTGTACATTACAGTGAAGTGTAATCTTTTTTTTACAACTGCGAGTCCATCTTATTTATTCTTGTAAATGTTCCCAGACAATGTTTGTAATATGGGCTGTGTTGCAAATCCATAAAATAAATCTGTGATCTGAGATTAATGTTTTACTAAGAGACTCTTGTACTTGTGCCTTTTCTTTGGACTTAGAGGAGGCAAGGCATTGTGAGCAGCGCTGCTGGAAATGATGGGGTGATTGCATGACAAAAAATAAGACCAGCATCTTGTCACAGTGATGGGCTTTGCATCATGGTTGTCATTCAGGAGATGAAGAGCAAAAAAGAGAATTCAGCAGGCACTTCAGCCTAGCTGCAGATTTTGTGTCAGTCCTCTCAGAAAGCCTGTGGATGTGAGCTAAGTAGTTTTGAAAATTACAGTCTTAGCAGCATGGGTTAGAGCAAAGCATGTTTTTGCAACTTTTTCTCTCTAACAGGTATTACTGTATTGTTTCCTTGGTACTCAGT
Organism: Geospiza fortis; assembly: GCF_000277835.1. NCBI lineage: Eukaryota > Metazoa > Chordata > Aves > Passeriformes > Thraupidae > Geospiza > Geospiza fortis. The sequence continues at coordinate 33,481 of NW_005054502.1, read as the reverse complement.
GCTGAATGACAATTGCTGATAGGTTCCTGAGATTTTTCTGGTAGTTTCTATAGATGGACTGTGCTGGTTCAGCTGGGGTAGAGTTAATCCCTTCCCAGAGGCTGGTTTGGGGCTGGGGTTTGTATTTGTGCTGAACACAGGGTTGATAATACAGATATTTTTGTTCTTGCTGAGCAGGGATTGCACGGAGCCAAGGGCTTTCCTCGTACAGTCAGCTGGAGAGGGGCTGGGGGTGTGTTGGAGGCTGGGAGGAGGCACAGGCAGGACATGCAACCCAAACTGACCCAAACTGACCAAAAGCAAGTCCCAGACCATGTGACATCATGCATAAAGTGGGAGAGGAAGAAAGAAAAGGGAGAGCTTTGGAGGCATTTGGAGAGATGGTGTTTTTCCTCCCAAGTAACTAATTAGTCTGATGGGGCCCTGCTCTCCTGAGGATGGTTGAACCTGCCCAGCCATGGAAATGAGGACTGAACTCCTTGTTTTGCTTTCTCCTTGCTTGCACAGCTTTTGATTTCTGTGTCTTTATCCCAGCCCACAAGCTTTCTGGCTTTTACCCTTCCCACTCCCTCCCTAATCCAGTTGGACAGGGGTGAGTGAGCGACCACGTGGGGCTTGGCTGTTGCTGGGGCTAAACCATGACACAGAACCACAGAAATCACAGAATCATGGAATATCCTGAGCTGGGAGGGACCCACAAGATCACCCAGCTCCTGTCCCTGCCCAGACACCCCAACAGCCCCACCCTGGGCATCCCTGGCAGCTCCTGGAGCTCTGGCAGCCTCGGGGCCGTGCCCATTCCCTGGGGAGCCTGGGCAGTGCCAGCACCTCTGGGGAAGAGCCTTTCCCTGGTATCCAACCTAAACCTTCCCCAAACAGTTCTGTGCCATTTCATTGAGTTCTGCCACTGGTGACAGCACTGAAGAGCTGGGAGCTGCCCCTCCTCTGCTCCTTGTGAGGATGTTGAAGACCTCAGTGAGGTCTCCCCTCACCTCCTCCTCTCCATGCTGAACAAACCAAGCGACACAGACATGGAAGGGATTTTGTGCAGATGTTTTGTGCTGCCAGACCCAAACAGTGGATATGGGTATCAGCAGTGAGTGCTTTCACACATTTCCTAGCACACATTTCCCACACGTGTTCATCAACAGATACCCAAGGCAGTGCTTGGCACCTTCAGTCAGTGCCAAGCAGCAGATTGTGGCAAAGGCAGTAGATGAGGCTGCCCTGCTCTGAAAACCTCTTTATTCCAAGAACACAAGCAGGAGTGCATTGAGATTCACAGCTTAGGGTGTCAAAACAGGGGAGTCTAGCCATGCACCACCCGTAGAAACCAGCTGTGGTAAGAACTGCTCTTTTAGGCATTGTCCATTACTGGAAAAAAAAATAAAATAAGTCTTATTAACAAGAATACATGGTTCCTGTTTTTGTTAGAGGATCTGGAGTCAATGATCCTTGTGGGCCCCTTCCAACTCAGGATTATCTATGATTAAAGCACTATACATATACCTTGGAACTGTAATTTACTATTCCTTTCTGTATCCTTATTTTCTTTTGAAAATATTTAATTTTAAATTCTTCATTGCCATGAAAAAAGCTGTTTCTGCTCTGGGTGTTTGGCTCAGATATGGGTGTTTTGCTTTTTTTATTGGCCCGATGAAGCAAATTCCCCACCTTAATTGTGGTGAGCATTCAGATACAACTGTTTGTTTGAAGAGTTCATCATAATGAGGTCAGACTGTAAGAAACACCCATCAGAGTTATTGCTATACTAGGGAGAGTATTAAAAGAAGTTGATACCAAAGAAAAGCTCCTCACTGAACTGTCTGAGGGGAAGTTTTACTGAGAGTCCCAACTGTGTAACAGAAACACAGTGATTAATTACAGTTCAGCTCGGCACTTCATCCACAATATTTTGCTGACACTTGATATTAACAACAGGTTGCATTTAGGGAAGGTAAACAGCAGAGACAGCTCTGCCATATTCCAGATGGTCTTATAAAAACCAGCACTGAGCAACAGCCCCAGGTTCACCCTTCTGTCCCCTCATCTGCCCAGCACAAGGATAACGATGGGATAAAGCTGCTGGGGAGGACAGGACAGATGGAAAAGCCCAAAACCCACTGGGGTTTAAAGTGTTCCACCCCCTGTTCCTGTTGCTGTGCTGATGTGTGCCAAGGTGTGAATCCACAGGTATTTCATCCAGGTCAGCCCCTGCCTGCAGCCAGCAGCTGCTTTTCCATCCATCCATCCATCCATCCATCCATCCATCCATCCATCCATCCATCCATCCATCCATCCATCCATCCATCCATCCATCCATCCATCCCTTGGCAGCCAGGATCCCGTCCTGCTCCTGCTGCAGGCTCTGCCAGGTTTGGCAAACACTCTCTGCCTGAGCTGCAGATCTTTGTCTCACAAGATGAACCTTTAAATATCAGTTCCCACACTGAGCTGAGCATGCAGCTGTTGTTTTCCAGCTGACTCCAAAGCTGGGACTTACTCAGGCTTGGTTGCTTATATGATGGTTAGAATCACAAAATTGTTTAGATTGGAAAAGACCTTTAAGACCCTCAAGTCCAACCATTCCCACAGCACTGCCAAGGCCACCACTAACCCATGTCCCCAGTGCCACATCCACATGGCTTTTAAATCCCTCCAGGGATGGTGACTCCACCACTGCTCTGGGCAGCCTGTTACAGGATTTGACAACCCTTTTCCTGGAGCAATTTTTCCTAATTTCCAACCTAAACCTCCCCTGGCACAACCTCGAGGCCAGTTCCTCTTGTCCTATCACTTGTTGCGCAGGAGAAGACACCAAGTTGTCCAGCCCTAGAGAAGGAACACTGATGATGAGAAAAGGTCTCTCCAGAGGGTGAGTTTGTCTTGGATAAAGCAGCCTGAGGCACAGGGGTTGAATTGTTCCTTGAATGGGCCTGTTTTGCTCCCCTGTTTGAGTTAGCTCAGGGACAAACACCAATTTGGGCAACTAATTTTGAGATGGCTGCTTTATGTGAGATGTGAGGTGTCCCTTATCAATAGATACCTGCAGGAAAATGACTTATGCCATAAATGAAATGGCATAAAGACAGAAGGAACAGATTTAATGCTTCTTGCTTGTACTTGGAAATCCTTCTGATCTATCTATCTTGGCCATTTCAGGTTCTCTTCTTCTTTTGTTGAGTCACATATTTGAAAAACAATTGGAAAAATCTCCTTTATTTATATTAATTTCTATTTATTTTATTATATCAACTTAAAATTCTACTCTGTGTTAATTTTTCTGTGGTAGAACTTTAATTTGCAGAAGCTGAACCAAATAAAAAGACTTTTAGTATTCCTCATAATGACCTTGTTTCCTTGTGAGTTATTTCTGTGTCTGTTTGGGAGTGCGTCATATTTCTCACTAAGAGTGGTTTTATAAATGGCTTGTAAAGGTTTATCCATAAAGATTTTATATATATATATAAATATATATATTGTGAATCAGTAGCTACATGGCTTTTATGTTACAGGTCAATGGGGTTACTTAAAAGTCTGTAACATTTACTGATGTGTTTATAAACACTAATAATGTACTCTTTATGCCAAAACCAATATAATATTTATAGCCCTTTATTAGTGCATTGTAAATGATAGACTGTTAAGACAAACTATAACCTGGTGGAATTTTCAGCAACGTGGTGAAATAGCTTTTTTATTACATATATAAATGCTTGTCTCTAAAACAACTGTGAGAGACAGCCTGGCTTGCATAGAAAAATCAGTGAAACATACAGAGCTTGATTCTAGAGATAGATAAACCCAGAAGTTTCCAGCAATAATCTGCTTAGCAGGATGAATGTGATCCTTGGTCTGTGCAGGATCAAGAGACTGAAGAGCTTGTACTAAATACCCTTTTATTTGAAATTTCCAGAGGTGTTCCTGGGAGCATCCTTTCCCTTATATATCATGGCTGAGTGTGCTGGGAAGGTGGGAGAAGGCAGCAGTTATTTCCTGAGTCTGTTGCATTGAGTTCAGCTCTATCAGATTCACTATGGATTTACCACTGCTTGTTGAGAAACTTGTGTTGGTGGTACACAAAATGATGAATTTACAATGTCCTTTCCTGGTCCAGTGCCTGAGCATGGAACTGTGATGTGATACCTGGATAGATTTTTCTTCCAAGTAATGACCTGAATTTGAACTTGGCTCAGACTTTTTCCATCCATACAGTCCTTGTAGGACTTCTAACACTCCAGCTGAGCATGCCAAGAGCACAGACAGAAAGAACCTCCATTCAGGATTTGACACAGCCCAGTTCTGTGCATCAATCCTGGAGATGAACCTGTTTGATCAGGGAAGTGATTATGTGTGTATCTCTGTGTGTGTGTGTGTGCACTCACCTGTGTCCTCTCACCAACCTGGCCTAGTGGACTGTTGTAGACATCTTTTATGAAAAATCCTTTCGTTAGGATTTTTCCTCCTGAGAAGCTGAGAGGCCTCAAGAACAAAATGTAAACATTGATTATCTGCTGCTGTGGAATGCAACAGGTGGATCTTTGATTAGGCAATGTTATTGTTTCTTATTAATGGCCAATCACAGCCCAGTTGGCTCGGACAGAGAGTCCAAGACACAAGCTTTTGTTATCATTCCTTCCGATTCTATTCTTAGCTAACCTTCTGATGAAATCCTTTCTTCTATTCTTTTAGTATAATTTTAATGTAATATATGTCATAAAATAATAAATCAGCCTTCTGAAACATGGAGTCAGATCCTCGTCTCTTCCCTCAACCTGAGATGCCTGTGAACACGGTCACAGAGGACCCCACTTTTTGCAGGGGCATTGGATTAGGTGGCTTTTAAAGGTCACTTCCATCCTAAAATATTCAATAATTCTGTTACCTCCTCCCAAAAGCTGAGCATCCAAACCCAGCATGACTACAAATCTCTATCAGCAGAGATTGCACAGCCCAGAGTGCTGACAATGAAAGAATGGCTTGTCTAGGAAAATGCTGGTGGATGTGCAAAGATCCAAAATTATTGTTTATTCTGGTGCTATAGGAACAATCTTGCAAAGAAAAATAGGCTCTGACAAAGGAGGTAATGAGCAACCCCAGTTCTCTGTGCCTGTGTGTACACGCAGTTGAATTATAATTGCACCACGTGGCTGAATGTGCACGTTCACCCCTTGGAATCAGCCAGTTCCCAGCTCAGCCTCTAACAGGAGAACATCACAACACCTGATACTGGCTCCTGAGTCTCTTGGGATGTGAGGGATTAGCTGTGGCCTGAGTCAAAATTAATATCAAAATCCCAAATAAGCACTTGGTTTGCTTTGTGTCTGCTCTGGATCCTAAGGAAAATGCTTTTTTTTTTCCAGAAGCTGTGCATAGAAATTATGTTGCTTTTTATGGATTTGTTTTTTGCTTATTCCATACCAGTTGTAGCACTGTCTCCATTGCTGCAGACAGAAACTTTGCTGAAGAATTTTGTGTGGTACAGGGGAAAGGCTGGTTTGATGTTTGGGGAGGGATTTATTCCTTCCAGTCATGCCAGTCATCCACACGCCCTGTAACCCATCTGCACAACACTGAGAGCTGCTGCTTCCTCTTGTGCTGCAGAAAAAAGAGCCAAGTGCCACTATTCTGCTTCAGTAACATTTTTACACCAAAGTCTAGAGCCTGAAAGTATTTTATAACGAATGAGACCTGCTATGTGTGCTCACTGCTTGCTGTGTTACTGGTACGTGATCCTTTTGTTTGAATATGGCTCAATTCAGGCTTCACTGTCTAAAAATGACATTTTCCTACCAGGTGTTGCAAAAAAAACCCCCTACCTCTAGAATTCCTATCACCCTGCAGGACTGAAATGTGAATCTGGGGCTTGACCCAAGCTCAGGGATGGAAAATGAGAAGCAAGGGGGCCAAGGCTGCCTCCACACCTCTCAGATAAGGTGCAGCCTCTCACCATCCTCCCACCCTCAACTGTGGGTCCAAGGCAAATTATCCCCTTCCTCATCCTCCCACTGTTTTTTTTTTTTTTGGACAGAACAGCTGCAAAAACTTCCATTGTACCATGGACAAGTATTAAGTCAAAACTCAATTTGGGCTGTAAACATGCAAATAATTCTCTTTGACAAACTCCTGCTGCTGCTGCTGATTACATGAATCAACTTTGCAAGTCTGGAGATTTAATTTGTGCAAATTGCAGCTGGAAAACCATAGGACCAGGCTAAAAAGACAGACTAACACTGCAGAAATATAAAGCAGAGAGTAGCTGGCTGGAAGAGAACAGATCTCTGTCAGTACCTGTTCTTTTAACAATTTGGGGGCTGAAAGGATGTTGAATAATGTCACAATTACGTACCTGCATCAGGATGTGGGCAAAAAATTCCCTTTCTTGGATTCTGCTATGTTTTCTTTTTTGTCTGCAGCTTTTAAAGTAATTTTCCTGCTGTGGACCATGTGTGAAAGTGTGGGAGCAGTGGCAAGCATTGGAAAGCAGGGTCCATGAGGAGATCAGAGGGGAACATTTCTTCCTGGGAATTGTACTGGATTTTTAGGGAGATAACTCCATCACTTCAGGATGTAATTATTTGCAATTTTCTCGCTCTTTCACACACTTATGAGAAAAGGAGAGGCTTAGAAGTTATCAGTCCCAAAGCCAGCTCTGAGGGGTTGATAAGAGCACGCTGCACCCTTTGAACCTGGGGGACAACCTGAAAAAAAGGGTATTGCAGATGGATTTAACCTCTTTGGCAAATGCAGTGGAAAGATGGAAATGAAATGTTTTCCTGACACGTTCCATCCAATTTGAAACAACCTAAGCACTGAAATCACTTTCTGGTGCTTTGCCCTTCCCTGGTTTGGTGGTCCTCACTGGAAAGCAATTTTCTTTGGTCATTATGTCCTTGTGCTTGCCCAGGTGTTGGGGCAGGCAATAGCACTGGATGCTCCAGCAGCCTGGGACATTCCTGGGAATTTGGATTAAATATCACTTTGATCTTGCTGGCCTTTTGCACCTCCACTTTGGGGCAATTCAGGCTTTTTTAAAAATATTATTTACAAGTTGTATAAATACTGGCTTGTGTCAGGATGTGTATTTTTATATCCTCTATAGCTGTATGTCCTACATATATATATACACATATATATAAATTAAAACCACTACTTATATATGTAGATATATATATATATATGTAGTATATAAGTATATATACGGAAGTGTGTGTAAATAGATTTTATGCTACTTGTAGCTTCACATAAACCTGCAACTTGTCATACAGCATACAAATACATCTATATACAACTTGTAAGCTCTATTTACACACATATATGGGTGTATATATAAATGTAAATACTGTTATGCTGCTTCCTGTGGGGTTATCTATCCAGCAAGCTGGGCGTTATCTTGGAAATGCTCACTGGAGTGATACCCGGTGGAAAAGGGAGCACTGTGGGGTTTCCTCATCATGACAAAAGCTACACTGTGATGTGTTGGGAATTTTCTCCTAAATTTTCCCAAACTTTGCTGTTTATTCTGTTTCCCTTAGAAATGTCCACACCCACAAGGCTGAATCATTATGTGCCAATATCTTATAATCACAATGTAATACACAAATGCAAGTCTGAAGTGTCCTGCACACCTTTATAGTGTTAAAAATAAGCATTAAAACAGGGCTCAAACTCCCAAATATATTGAAATAATTCAGGATCAGGTGGATGGGTTAACCCAGGTGTGCCAGGGCTGTGGCTGCTGAGGTGACAGTGATTGATTTTTCTTACACTTTCACATCACAGAGGCGAAGAACCTTTTTCCTTTCTGCCATTCCCAATGCCCAAGCATTCCCCTCAAGCTGAAAGCTGGGACTTTAATTTCCACCCCTCCTTTTGGAGGAATATCTGTGTTTTAGGAGGGGGCTGTGTTTGTACATCAGCATGGTAGGAGCTGTGTGCTGAGCAGCAGAGGATGCTACCAGGTGGTAAACAGAGAATTTGAATTTCTGAAAGCTCTCCTAAACCTGTTCAAATCTCTGCACTGTGCAGATAAGGCCAAGCTCTTGTATGAGCTGACACAGTCAGAACAAACTTCTGGCATATGCACAGCAGTTACAGAATTAGAATTGTAAAACACCTATTTCCCCTCTACTTTTTTTTTTTTTTAATCAAGGTAGGAGCAAGTTTGAAAGGATGATTTGTGTTCTGTGTTTTCAGCTACAAACAAGGAAAAAAACAAGGGTTGGAAAGGAGGTGAGGAATCTGAGCAAGCACAAGAAGTCTGATCTAATTAATCTGGTTGCCTCAAATGTCATCACTATTTTACCTCAAATACATTTTAGTCTCAGGATATTACAGATGTTAGTGTTGTTCAAATGAGGGAAAAAAAAACCCACATAAGCTCTTCTCTGATGGAATCCTTCCTTTTGGGAAGGATTAACTTAAAATCTGTGCCTTAACTGACTTTTACCTTTATCTTGGTGATAGAAATTTGCAATAAGAGGGAAGAAAGTGGATTTTTTTTTTTAATATAAATGGCTTGTTTGGGTTGGTACATGCAGGTGACAACAGGCACTGGTTCTGCCACCCTTCAGGACAAAGAGTTTGCTTCCTTTTCTTCCACAACCATGTTGTCATCTAACACACTCAAAAACTTTAGAGACTGATTTCTACCCAGAGGACATCGACATATTTTAAAATTCAGGTCTAAAACACATACAAAGCAAGCACTGCTGTCTTGTAAGGATGTGCTGGGTGTCACTCAGCAAAACACCTCGCAGCAAATGCCACTCTCCATCTGCCTCCTTTCCTCCTTCCCTGTCCTCCCTCAGCCAGGCTAATTGCAAAGCTCTGGCTTGTGTTTGATGTTCTGCCTCTAAAATCTCTGCCACGCTCTGGCTCTTGTTATAGGAATGCTGCAGGTAAGAAAAGGAAATGTATTAATGTAGTTTTTGATTGCAAAGGTGCTAATTTAGTCTGAAACTCAGGTATAGCCGTGCTACTTTAGAAATTTCTGCATTGGAATTTTCTGTTTTGATGTTACAAAAAACGCTTGAAAGGAATAGGAAAAATACTGCCTGTATAAGGTCAAGTGCATTATTCTGTGGTTGTGTTTTCAAAGCAAAATGCTGGGATGTATGAAGGTGGAGAGAGCAGGGCAGGACCTGGAAATGCTGTAAAATGAACAGAATCACAGGAAAGGGTGAAGGGACTCCGAGCAATTTCTTTAAAAACGTGGGCCACACATGAGATATCAACTGGGTTGTTAAAATAACCTCCTGACTGTCATTCAGGGTAGCAAACAAAGCTGTTCCCCTATGTGAAAAATGTGTATTTTATGATTGGCTTTTCACAAATATTAAAATGAAAACTATGCTATGTAAGATTTTTTTTAAAGAAAGAACTCACATCAAGATAGCAGCCACAGGACACCTAAGTCTTTCAGAGAAAGAGAATTTATTGCTCTCTTATCAGAAGAATTAACTTCTTCCTGCTTCACTCAGTCCTGAAACCACTGTCAGGATTAAGAGGAAGACACTTAAGACACTGACCAGACAGAATCCTGTGTTCGAATGGAATTTATTCATCATGGATGAGGTGTATGAATATGCAACAGGCTATTGCTTTAAGGGTTAATCCTCTGTTAACGTGGGTCCTTTCTCAGGCTTATGTTGCCCAGAAAGAGGTACCCAGACTGTCCATAACTCTTTGTTTTTATTGTTTCACATTGTCCTAAATCCTAATTGTCCAAATTATTATTACCCTAATTATATTATTGTTTTTATAACCATTTTATTACTATGAAGCTTTTAAAATTTTAAAAACAAGTGATTGGCATTTTTCACACCTAAACTGCTTTTACAAAAAGGGGCCACAGCCCATGGGGAAAGGACCAAGAGAGACCCCTGGGCTCCCCTGGCCAGAGGTTCTGTGTGTGAGAGCTCACAGTGGTGCTGCAAAGCTGGGGCATCCCTGCAGGCAGCCCTTTGAGGGAGAGCAGCACGGATGTTTATCCATCTGTGGATGATTTAAAGCATAAATATGCAATGGCTAATTAGGCAGGAGGTGCAAAGGAGGCCACTCTGGGGCTCCAGTCTCTTAGTACACCCTTGGTCACCAGTGATGCTCTGTGGGTGTCACCAAACCCATCAGTGTCACAAGGAGTGACCCTGTACTTCTGGTCTTGAGGGGAAATCCTTCAGCTCAGCAAAGGGGAAGAAGATGCCAATGGCTGCCATTGTCACAGGACTCAGATATCAGCAGAAGAGGTGTTAAACATGAATTAATGAGCATTGTTAACAAAAACAAAAATGCTGCCTCCAATCCAACCTTCGCTAGTTTCAGTTTTCATCTCTTTCAGCTCAATATATTGATTAAACCATGCAGAAAAATATATATTTTTATTTTTAAAGAACATAAACAATAGCATTTTACAAATGCAGCCATTTCCCTTTGCCCAGAAGGAATGAGAATTTTGGCTCTCTCCACAAGATGCAGTTGCCAAGTGGTGTTCAGCTACTGTCCCAGCTTTGTGATCCCCACAGCACTTATGCCCCCAAAAATTTAATCCTTCTGCTATTGTCTGCCTGTGTCTCTTTCCGAATGCATTTCCAAAACAGTTGGAGATGGGGACATCTGTTGGCTTTAAAACTTGCTGGATGACAGCTCAGCCTGACTTCCAGCATAAATGATCAGGGGAAGAACTGATTGTGCCAGGGAATGTGAGGTCCCACATCCTCACAAGAAGAATTCTGCTGAGCCTTGTGCAAGGCTGCCGTTCATCTTCTGATATTAATTTACTCTGCTTGCTTAGCAGTGTTAAGACTCTGCACAAACTTGGTTTTCTTTTGTCCCCCATTGCTCTGACTGTCCTGGGTACAAGAGGGCTCTTGGGAAGAACATCCCGTTGGGCTGTTGTGTTAAACAGACTCTATATCCAGACAATAATGATGGGAACTCAATTTTATGGAATTGGTGGGCAAGTAAGAATGATTTCTCAGCACAATTCATCGCTTTATAGCACTGCAGACAATCTGAAATGCCTGTTTCTGAAATCAAGTCTCCCATTCAAAGCACTGTTGTTTGGTGGTGTTGATGTGTGTGCATTGGGAAGGAAAAATACTGGTAAAAATCAGTTTTCTGTTTTTCCCTTTACTGAAAACCCACACTGTTTTCCTTCTATTAACTCTCCTGAAAGTCTAGAGCTGTCTATTACCTTGGACTGCAACAGCTTCAGTGGAGTTTTATCAACCTTTGGCCCTGTCACTATAAAATGCTTCCCTGTTTTTGCCAAACCTCCCTCTGAAAGATTACTTCTGCTTGGAGGATGCCAATAAAGGAAATTGCTTTCACAAAGGAAGAGGTAGGAAGACAACCCTAGACCCCTCCATTTGGATTTCCTCCAATCTCAAATTTATTGGGATGAAGAGCAATCCCAAATACATTATAAAACCCACCATGATCCAAGCAGTGTGGTCTCTCTGGGCACTGTTTCAGTGCCTCCTGCCCCTTCAGCTTTTGAGCAAAAGGTTTCAAAGAAAAAAAACCCAACCTCCATGCAGGCAGTGAGGTACAAAGGCTTGGCACAGGACTGCAGTGGCCACAGGGAGGGGATGAGCCCTCCTGCCACATGGAACAGCCACAGGAGCAGAAATCCCAGATGGTGAGCACAGAGCTGGATCCTGGCCCTGTGCAGGTGGCCCTGTGCCACTTTCTGCCATCACAGGAATTTGTTCTTTGTCACTATAGGACACGAAACAACACAATGTGCACACGCTGCTGTTCTCAAGGTAAAAAAAGGGAAGTTTATTTTCTGACTCCAACATTTATAGATTTCCAAAGGTGACAGTGGATTGGAGGGTGACAGTGCCACCTCTCCAATGGCACTGGACAAACCAACAGTCCATCAAATTTCTCCTCCTCCATAAAAGAATGCAAAACAATGAGTTATTTACAGAAAGTGCATGAGAAAGTTTGCTGCAAGAATGTAACATCAGAAGGCTTAGAAAATCTTAAAAAATCAGGGGGACAGTTCTTTCTTTAGCTGAGGGGCTTTCTGTCATTTTTCTTTTTACCCCAAATCCCTCTGTACAATCTGAGGAGCAGCACATGCTGCTGGACCAGCTGGAGGCTGCTGCATGATGGCATAAACCTGGAAAGATGAGGCAGGGAAGGCACTGTCTTTATGCACAGACCGGAGTCTGCTCCAAACCAAAAACTGAACAAACTTGGGGAGTTAATGGCAGCTCTGTGTCTGTCCCAGCCAAGCCCAAAGCCAGGCTGTGCAAATGAATGAACGTTCCCTTGTTCCTGCCCAGATTTCCTGGAGGGAGCCTGGGGAGCTGGAACCAGCACCAGGAGCTGCAGGAGAGGTGAGAAGTGCCCCAGGAGCTGCACATGGCTGTGCCTCCTGCTGCTGACAGCTCTGCTCAGCCCCTGCAGCCCTCCAGCAAGCTTTGTGGCAGGCAGGCAGGCAGGCAGGTGACAATGTGTGAGAGCACCTCTCAGCTCTTTAATGAGGAAATCTACTGGGTGTTGTCACCACATCCCTCACTTGGAGTCAGCTGCAAGGATGCTCAGGGCACCTTGGGCTGCCCAGCTTCCAGCTGGACCAGCCTCCCAAGCTGGCCAAACCGTGGCCTGATAAAGCACCCAGAGTGTCCCAGGTGAGTGAGGGATCAATGGTGCACAAACAGACACCTCCTGCACTGGGATGGGGCCTTAAAATGGCTTTTTCTACATGGGAAGGGGCCAGAACACTAGGGAAGGGAAAGGGAAAAGGAAATAAGGGAAAGGGAAAGGGAAAGGGAAAGGGAAAGGGAAAGGGAAAGGGAAAGGGAAAGGGAAAGGGAGTGCAAAAATACCTATATCCCTGAGACCTTGGATTATTGTATTTGTGGGGTGCCCTGTGGCAGGAAGGAATGATGAATGAATCTGACTCCCTGTTCTTAGAAGGCTAATTTATTATTTTATTATGCTATATTATATTAAAGAATACTATACTATACTAAAGAATACAGAAAGGATACTTACTGAATGCTAAAAAGATAATAATGAAAACTGGTGACTCTCTCCAGAGCCCTGACACAGCCTGGCCCTGATTGGCCCAAGAGTGAAAACAACTCACAGCAGAATGCAATGGAACAATCACCTGTGGGTAAACAATCTCCAAACCCATTGCACATGTGAGCACAACACAGGAGAAGCAAATGAGAAAAGAAATTGTTTTCCTTTTTCTCTGAGGCTTCTCAGCTTCCCAGGATAAAATTCTGGGCAAAGGGATTTTTCAGAAAATGTGAATGTGACATTGGATCCCTGTGAGTTTCCTGAGAGAGGTTGTGTGGAGCTGCCTGGCTCTGCCTTCAGGGAGCTCTTCCAGAGCTGAGCCCTCCACTGGTACATCCACCACATCTGTGTTTTGCTGGTCTGGTTGGTCTCCTCTGAGGTCAACTCAATCAAATCACCACTATTCAAGATTTGAGAGTGCAAAAGGAAAAACAGGGACCCCATTCTTTTTTGATAGCACATTCTTTAGATTTGCTTTGTAGTTATCAAGATGCTTTTCTATATGCATCAAAGCAGGAATAATTTCACTTTTCTTCTTTGAGTAATAATTTTGCCTTTCACTTTTTTCACTTACATTTATCTCCAAGGCATTGATTTCATTCCTTTTTAAATTTTTTAAACTTCTTTCTCCTCGCCCCTTTTTTTTTTTTTGTAGTGATTCTGAATGGATTATCCTGGCTCTGTAATTATTTTGAATAGACACTACACTTAATATGTAGTGCCCAAAAAAAGGTAAAAACCTTAGGCTAAACTCTTCTAATGATAACTTTCCCTGCACCCTCAGAAGGTTTTATGAAATCTTGCCTTGTTTATAGTCACTAGATGCATTAACTCAAGTAGTTGATTGTTTTATGAAATCCTCAGAAGGTTTTATGAAACCCTGCTTTGATAATAGTGTCACTAGACGCATTAACTCAAGTGGTTGATGGTCCCCTTGGACCATTCCTAACCTTTCTTCATGGCAACACTCACTCTGAGGAGCCCCTCAGAGCCGCTGTCCTCCCTTGCCTGGTCTGGGTGGGCCTGGGTGCCAAAGGAGTGCATGGGAATTACTGGAGATCAGACTTTCTGATTAATTCTCCCAGAATTAATAATAATTAAAAAACCACAAGATTTCAGAGTGGAAGGTTGAGGCAGCAGTTGAGCTGAGTGAGTCCCTTGGAACTGCAGGCAGCAGAAGGGTTGGGAGGAGGAGCAGGCAGAGGTGTTCAATCAGGGCAGAGCTGCTGGGCAGGTGTTGAACTGCTTTGACTCCTCAGAGCAGCACATCTGCATTCAGAGCACACAGCCAATTGTGCCAGTCCCTGCAGCCACTGGGATAATTTATTTACATAACTTTGGTTTCCAGGGCTGGGTAGCCAGAACAGATTATATAACTCAGGACTAGAGCTCTGCCTACACAGCACCCTATGGTTATTGCCTGGGATATTCAGAGTCATCAGAAGGGCAGACTCTACCTCTGGGACCCCAAATTAGGCAACCTAGAGGCTGGGAATGGTCAAATGGAGCTCTCCTGGACTTTGAGAGTGTTCCTAACCATGAGCTGTAGGAAAAATAATAACTCTTGTGTGATGGTACAAACTGTACTAGAGAATGTCCCTGAGTGCTTTTTATTTTTTTTTCCCCTTCATTATTTTGTTCTTCCATCCTTTTATGTTTTATGTGATGGCTCTAAATGTTTCATTGTTAGCTCTGTTCAAACATAATTTTGCACAGAGCAAGCAGCTGACCACCAAATCCCATCATTTGAGATGTAATGTTCTCTGTAATAACAGCTCCATCACGAACTGGTGACAGTGATGGCCCTGGCTGTTGTGTCAGGAGAGAGGCAGCACTGTGACAGGGACTGGGGTTTTATTCTGGTGGAAGAAAAAGCTGGAAAAAACTGCATGCAGGAATTCACATCCATTTGAGTAATTTCACAAAATTACCAGCGAGAAAATTAACCCGTTCAGAGCTAGAAAAGAGGTGTTTGAAGCATGGCACACATTTGACACCTATCTAGCCCTTAGAGAATCCAAAATACCAGTTACAAATCCTGAAGTATAGGTTTTTTTGTCCAGAAAGGGGCTTGATTATGGAATAAACTTTCAGAACAAAATGGACAAGGCCAAATTCTGAGTGACTCAGGAAATTGCTGCAGCTCCATCCCCTTAGGCAGCATTGTAGGAAAATGGAATTTGTTTCCAGCCTCCCTGGAAATCAACACACGTGGACTCAATTCTCATGGGATTCTGCATACATAAAAAATGACAAAGAACCAGGGGCCCCACAGAGACTCAGATTTTGCTAATCTGCTTTACATTTCTGATGCTCTGATACCATGGTGATGAGCAACAGCAGAAAGACCTAAAACAGAGTTTAAGTGTTTTCAACAGCTTTCTCCTTCTAAGTGCACGTCATACTATCAAGAGAAAGTCCTCTTGGGTTTTTTTTTTTCCTCTTTCTCCCACTTCAAAAAATTGTCTAGTACCTAAAAGGTCATTTTGAAGAACTTTGCTTTTCTATAAATTACTGGATTTTGTAAAAACGCTGCATGTTAAGTGATGATTTCTTATGTGTCTGTATTTAATATCTTCCTTTTAGACTCCTAAGAGAGGGCCTTTACCAATTTCCTCAAAAAGAATGGGACGAGGGAGACAAATGGAGAGGGAGGAGACTGTACTGCATCTTCTTTCTGAATTTTCTGAACACAAATTTTCTTCTTTCTATTTCTTTCTGAATAGATATCCCAGAATAATTGGTGTAATGATAATAAAGAAGACAGAAAAGGTCTATCTTCTAAAAGCTGTGTTTGTTCCTTCTCTTTGCAGTGTTCTGCATGGCCCAGCCTGGCGTGGCTGCAGCTTCTCCAGTGAGTTGCACTTGAGTAGAAAGTGGTGGGTTTTGTGTGATTTTGCTGGTTTTTGAACACCTTTTATTTTCCCCTGCCTTCTGGAGATAATCTTATGCCTGGCTTCAATCATTCTGAAGGCATTTGAGGGCCCTTTGTTAATGAGGGGTTCAGTTTCTCAATGCTTCCATTTAAATCCACGAGGCGATGCCAGGGCGCCAAGCTGGCAGCACTGGGAGGTGACACTGCAGCCCAGGGCTGGCTTCCCAGCCTGCCCCACCCAGCTCAGCCTCTGCACACAGCAAGGGGGTTTGAAGGCCTGAATTTAAAGTGAAACCCCATCACTTTCTGTTAAAGAGGTGTCTTGAGTTAAAAATGCAAGATGTGGCTGGGGCTGTGTGTTCTGTCCCCATCTGTCAGAGCTGGGGCAGTTCTCTGCTGTCCATGGGGCAGTTTTCTTTATCTCTGCCACAGCCAACCCTCCCTCCAGGAGATCTCTGCTGTCCATGGCCACTGAGTGTCCCTGCAGGGCTGATCCAATTCCAGCATCCCATGGGGAGATGCTGCGCCCAGGGGAGGAGCCAAGCATTCCTACCTGGATCCAATCTGAGCCTGGAGCAGCACAGCAGCCTTTGCCCACTGCATTGCCAGAGGAGCAGCTTTCTGCTGCCCTGCATTGCCAGAGGGAGCCCAGGCCCATCTGCAGCAGCCCTGGAGCTGCAGAGGAAAACTCCCCCCTTGTGCAGGATCCCTGCTCCAGCAGCAGCACAGCTGGCACTGCAGGAGGGCTGAGCCCCCATGGGATGGGGCTGTGCCCCCACCCTGACACACAGGGGACAGGGCATGGTCTGACTCTGGCAGGGTTGGTTTGTACTATTACATTTGTATTTTTAATTTCCCTAATAAAGAACTGTTATTCCTACTCCCATATCTTTGCCTGAGAGCCCCTTAATTTCAAAATTACAATAATTGATAGGGAGGGGGTTTACATTTTCCATTTCAAGGGAGGCTCCTGCCTTCCTTAGCAGACACCTGGCTGTTCAAACCAAGACAAGAGGCATTCTGTGTGTGTAGGATGTGCTGAGCCTGTTGCTGCAGGGAGACTCCTACTATTCGTTTTGTTTTTTCATACCTTTCTCTTCCTTATTTTCCCTTCACCTTTCAATTTTCCTCTCTGTGCTTGGGATAACTTCCCCTTCCTTTGGTGCTGTTGCAAAGCTCAATGGCCCATTCTAATGCAATATTTAGGTGCCTCCTGGCTGTGGTTTAAAAGTTGCTTTAACATTTTCTGCACTAAAGTGGATTTTTCTTATAGCCTAGCAATTCTCAGTTCTTAGCCCCTTAGGCTCCTGAAGTTCAGACTTCCACAGTCAAACCCAAGCCCCAGATCTCAGTGGCTCACATCTCATTTTCAGCATCAGGTGTTTTATCTGACAGTATCTTGTCTTTTTGCATCATTCAGAGTTGTTGGTGGTAGTTCCTTCTTATTTTACAAGTGCTAAATGGCACTTGGAGGCAAATGAGTGTTTGTATGGAATACTTGCTATATCACTTTTGTGTGTGTAACAGAGGTTGAGGCTGAATGTAAGGCAAGTATTTAAACCCATGATGACAGAATTTGAAAACACCCTGAGAGAGCAGAATTATTTCTTTTGCCTCTGTGCAGCACCCAACAAATCCCCCTGGTTTTCCATCTCCTCCTGAGGTCCAGGAAACAGCAGAGGGAGAGCTGTAAACGCCTTCTTGAGATTATTCCATTTCAGACTGCACTGAAGCACTGCATAAATTGCTCCTGGAAGAGCACAGGATCACTTGACCTTTCTGAGGCTCACAGTGGCTGCTGTGTCACCTACTCTTCATTTCAATACCATTTTCAGGGGGGTGAAGCCTTTGGTATAATCTGCTGCTCCAACATTTGGGGCAGTGCCCTGCTTGCGTTCAGGCCTGTCAGTCTTGGCAGGAGGGGAAATCTCTGGGGAAATTCTGGAGCTCAGACTTTAACAGGCTTTCAGTGGAGCCTTTCAGTGCTTTCCAGGGACTTTGCTTCAGGCCTTTGAAGTCTGTGACTTCAGAACACGGGGGATAGGTAGGAATTACAGTTTGAGTTTCTTCCTTGCACACGCCCATTCACAGAGTCCCACAGCTGTGGTAATAAAACGCTGGTTTTGGATTTATCCATGCAAAGCTGGGATATACCAATACCCCACTTTGCAGGAAAAGAGGTGAGAAGGATTAAATGATTTCTCATGATTAATGCATGTGGGGTAAAGCACTGCTGAGAAAGGCAGCTGGGCTGCTGCTGCTGCTGAGCTCTGCTCTGCTCAAATGTGTGATCCTTCCCCCCCCATTTCCCCTTCTGGTGATCCTGCAGCCCTGCTAAACCCTTGACATGTCCATTGAGCTTTCTGAGCTGAAGAACACAATTATTTTTCCTCGGTGAACTGTGGGTAGCAAAGGGCTACAGGGGGAATGGGAGTGGGCAGGTGCCTGGCCAGGGGATGACCAGGAGGGCATGAACAATTTTTCCAGTGGCACCCACAGCTGTGAGGATCAAGACCTGGATGTCTTCCCCTATTCCCTGTCATTCCCAAAGTTCAGACAGAATTTCTTTATGAAAGACACATGGCTTGACTGAAGAAATAGGCTGTTCATCCCAAATTCTGAGACCCATCTTGGCCTGTTGGGATGTGTGGTGTCATGCAAAGGCTTCGTTTGGTGGTATCTTGACTTGTTCCTTCAGTTACTGTTTTGTGCACAGGGTAAATGAGATTTACAGTGGTGGAGCAGACCCTTTTCCCTGTTTTGTGGCCACCCAAACCCACGTGGCTCCTTCAATGTGAGGCATGAGCACCCATAACAAGTTTAGATTGGATATTAGGATGAAATTCTTCCCTGGGGGGGGTGGTGAGGCCCTGGCACAGGTTTTCCAGAGAAGCTGTGGCTGTGGCATGAGTGTTCTGCAGCCTTGCCCTGCTCACCTTGTCCCAGCCAGCTGAGCACAGGGACACCAACACACACCCAGCTCCCTCCCTGTGCTCCCTAGGTGCAGGCAGCCCATAGTGCATTCCATGAGAGTGTTTGTAATCGATTAATTCCACACTGGAAGCACACCCATCACTCCTGCAACATATGGCAGCTAATCTCTCCTTAAGCAGTTAATTAGGCACCATTTGCATGCATGTTGGCCTTTGCACGCCAAAGCAGCTGGGATTCCTGTAGGAAGCTGTTTGTTCTGGGCTGCCTTTCTCCTTTGTGTGGAAAAATGAGATGTTTGCCACTCATTTCTTGGTGTACGTTCTTTCCAAAGAGCAGGTGTACTGAGGTGCTGCCTTGGGTGAGAGAATGACTTGGTCTTTAGGGCACTGGGCGCAGCTTGAGATGAGCAGGGGGTCAATTTTTGCCTCTGTTCATGAGTCATGGAATCATGGAATGGTTTGGGTTGGACAGGACCTTAAAGATCACCTCGTTCCAACCCCTGCCATGGGCAGAGACACCTTCTACTAGACCAGGTTCCTCCAAGCCCATCCAAAACTTCCAGGGGTGGGGTGGCCACAGCTTCTCTGGACAACACATGTCAGGCCCTAGCACCCTCACAGGAAAGAATTTCCTCCTAACATCCAACCTAAACCCTCCGTCTGTCAATTTAAATCCATTCTCCGCCTTGTAACACTACCTGTCCTTGCAAAAAGCCTCTGCATCTTCCCTGTAGGCTCCCCTCAGGGATGGAGAGGCTGCAATTAGGTCACCTCAAAGCCTTCTCTTCCCCAGGCTGAACAACCCCAATTATCTCAGCCTACTCCTGATCACAGGGGGTAATGGTTAATTTGGCAGAAATTGCCCTCCCTGAGCTCTAAGGAGGGACAGGCCTGAGGTGCCTTGACAGATCTGATCAGGAAAACTTATTTAGAAGGCACTTGCATTTTTAAGGAAATTTATTAGCCAGCATGATTTATTTCTAAATTTAAGAGTATAATAATCTACTGCTTTTAAGACTTAATGTAGTTAGTGCTTTATCTTGGAAAAATAAAAAATTTCCCCAAACCACATGGATTTGTGCAGGATTTGGGCTTGATGGTCTTTGTGGCTCCCTTACAGCTCTGGTTATTCTATGATTCTAAGTTCTGCACCCCCAAATTTGAGGTTTTTCTTTTCTGTTAGGCACTCTCCAAACCACCCCATCAGCACAGTCATCTCTTCAGTGTGCTCATAACAAATATCAAAGGCCAGGAAAGTTTGGGACTAGAAATGGGTTTGCTTCTCCATTGTGAATGGGGAGGTACAGCAAGGATTAATTAAGATCTAGGGGTAAACATGGGGTCTGGATTCCTGAATGTCAGATTCAGTGCTGCAGCCAAGGATATCTTTGTTCCCTGGCTGAATTTCTGCTTTGCTATCATGTGTCTGACATCTGCATGGCTTTCCGAGAACTTTAGAGGGAAAATGTGTAATGGACAATCAATAAACTGTTTGTTGGAGAAATTTTCTCCTAGCAGGATGATAAAATCAGGTTCTGAAAAGGCATGGGAAGACATCTCAGAGCTGTTCATCAATTATCACTGCTATTTATTTCCTGAAATTGGAATGGAAAACTCAGGGCCTGAGTTGGTTCGAAGACACAGGAAGTGCACATTGTTCCACTGCCTCCAACTTTGGCAGACCCCTTGCAAGCCTGTGACAAATTACTAATCATGCTGCAATTTTTCACACCTGTCTTGTCTCTGTTTTGCTGTGCTCTGGTGTGATTACTGCATATTCCATCTCCCAGCAGCCTGTAAATGATCTATCAGCCTTACTGAGCGCAGGGCTCCCTCCTGCATCCCATGAGCTGAGCCCAGGCTGGGCTCCCCGCACGTGGCTGAGCCTGGCACGTGTTAGGCTGAGCCTTGCCTGCTCCCTCCATGTGGGAGGCAGATTGCTGAAGCCAGGAGCCTGACAAAAAGGCTCAGAATTCCCCCCACCGAGCTGAATTTCTCCCCTTCATAATAACAGTGTGTAGCACTTCAAGTGGCTTCAGATTTTTCTGTAGTTTTTACTGTCTTCTATTAAGTTAAATGTCCTTTTTCTTTCAGAGCAAGTATAAATCTACTACCTCCAAGTAATACACAGCAAAACAATGCTGTAACATGATTGCTTTGCTTAATCTGCCTGTGAATGCCTCTTTCCCCAACAGCAGCCTCGTTAATCCAAAGTAATTTTTGTCTCTTTCCCGCAGTGATTGGTTTTTTGTTGTATAGAGCTGATAAATTCCATTCTTTCAATGTAATATAGCACAGATTTCTATGTGAATTCTTCAGAATCCTTCTGTGAGAGGGGTTTTCATGACCCTTGCTGAGGGTACCCTGTGCATGGGACAGGAGGGCACTGCCACCTCTGCCAATGTCCCTTACGCTGAATCCCCAAGAGATTTCAGGTGCAGGAAAAGATAAATTGATGGGAAATCCACTGAGGTGATGTTTCTAGAAGAGTGAGTTACAAATAATATGAGAAAAAGCAGCAAGCTACAAACCAACATTACAAGGCACCTTCATGTACCATTGAGAGGAATAGTGGATTTGTCTTTCCAAACAAGCTGTGGGTCTGCTGGTAGATAAAACCAGCACTGGAAGATAAAAGGGGATAAAACAGGAAGGATTCCACTGATTGATGAATGGAAAAAGATATTTGCTTTTACAAATAAACTTTAGGTTTGCTGATAAACTAAATTAGACGTTGAAAGATGAAAGAAACAATGGGGAAGAAAAACCCCTAAACTCCATAAGAATTAAAAATTAAAAGGGAGGGTTATACATGAGAGGGAAATCTTCGGTATCAAGTGTTTCAGTCTGTACCTCTCAAGTACCTCAGCCAATGGGGAAAGAGAAGGGAAATGTGGCCAGGAAATTGGGATAAAAAGGAGGCTGCATCCTTGAAAAATCCAAGAGATCCCAGGAGAATGCCCCATGGCCTCTCCCTTTATTGGAATAAAGCCAGAAAGGACTCCTCTGTCTCCTTTTTGGACATAAACCTCTGGTGTTTGTGGATTAATTTTCATAACACCAGGGACAGATAAATGAGAGAGTAACTTGCTTTTTATTTTTTTGCCCGCAGCTATCCCTGCAATGTCTCCAGGCTGCTGTTGGAGTAGCTGCCTCAGTGCATCTCTGGACAGGTTTGTTGCTTTTGAAGACACAGGTACAGCCCCAAGGCTGCTCCTTTTACTGGGCTCTCTTCTCCCCATCAGGTTTATGCCATTCCTGAGCAAAGAAAGAATTGATGATGCTAAACAGCCAGCAGCTGTTAGCTGACTTCCCCTTGGAGTCTGAGGTGGTGGGATTGCTGTCAAAGGTGGCACAAAAGTTTCTGTCCCATGAGCAGAAGGTTCTTGAGGCTGGAGAGAGCAGCACTGTTCCAGATTGCAATGCAAGATGTTTTCTATTGCCATCTGTATGGCAGATTATCTTTGTCAAGTGGGCAGTTTGCCTTATCTCTCTCTTTGAGTGACCACAATCACTCCTCCCTCGGGAGGGGACACCTGCTGATAACAGCCATTGAATGTCCCTGCATGGCTGATAAGAACTACAGCATCCCATTGGGAGATGTGAGCCCAGAGGGAGGAGCCAAGCATTGCTACCCAGATATAATCCAGAGGTTCTGGAACACCAGCATGGCTTCTGCACTGGATTTCCCAGAGGAACAGCAGCTGCCTCTTCTTCCACTGGATCTTCAGAGGAAGAACACATCCTTCTCTACAGGACCCCCTTGCTCCAGCAGAACCACCCCTGACACTGCAGGAGGGCTGAGCCACAATTCCAATGGGACTGCTGCCAACACCCTGACCCACAGGGTGTCAGGTTGGGTTCTGACTCTGGCAGTGTTGTTCTACTGTACTGCATTGGTTTTTTTATCCTTTTATTTTTCCTTCCCTATTAAAGAACTGTTTTTCCTGCTCCCATATTTTTTGCCTGAGAGCCCCTTAATTTAAAATTTATAGCAATTGGGAGGGGTGGGGAGGGTTTACATTCTCCATTTCAGGGGAGGCTCCTGCCTTCCTTAGCAGACACCTGTCTTTCCAAACCGAGACAAGCACAAAATGAAGAAACCCTCAGTCATGGTAGGAGACACTGCACAAAGGGGGCTGAGTGATTAAACAAGTCCTGTTGGCCACACTCCTCCAGGGATGAAGATGTGGTAGAAGGAGGTTTGAAGTCACCCAGCCCCCAAGTGAAGGAAACAGTCGGATGGGATTATTGTGGTGATGGCTATTTGTATGCCAAAGTGACACAAGAATGAAGCTAAAAGGCCAGGAGCTCAAGAGAGAAGTGGGTTCTGTGTCAACTGGGAGAAAAAAAAAAAGGGATAAAGAAGAAAGAAGGGAGAAGGTGGCAGGGGTGAGGGAGTTGAGAGGCTGCTACAGCTTGAAAGAACCATTAGAAGTGCTACTATATTAAATGGGGAAGGGCATCAAGGGGGAATATTTTGCTTTTTCAGAAGTTTTGAAGAACTGTACTAATAAAGTAAGGTGAGCAGGCAAGGTCAAGGAGGCCAAAAATGAGCAATGAGGCAGCTCCACTGTTCTGACAGATACATGGCTCTGCACCTGCCATGGCCCAGATGTGGGACAAAGGCATGGAGCAAGAGGCAGAAGATAAATAGTGGTGCAGGAAGGCTTTAAATTACAAGCGATCAATTCCTCTGACATAAATAAAGTTTCTTTAACCTCAGTTCCCCCATGAGTCAGCATTTTGGGCTGGAAATGATTTACAGAAAAACCCAAGAGATGTTTGAGAGATGTGATTGTGAATGGAGAATGTAAATTTAAGGAAAACAGTGCTTAGTGAGGGGGGATGAAGTAAGATGCTGCTAACAGTTCTGTAGTTTAACAGGTTGTTAGGCTGTGAGTGTGGCAACATTCTGAAGGCATTGTTCCCCAAATTAGGGCTCCAAACTGCCTGACTTCAAGGAGAGACTCTGCTCCTTCTGCCCCTATTAAAGCTGAGATCTTTCTTTAACCAGGCTCTAAAGGGGCTGAACTTTTCCAGAGTCTCCCAGATCCCCTCCTTTGCAGAAAGTGGAATGCTGACACTTGCCTATTAACCCATGAACTTGGCATGAGCAGGGACTCACCTCCACTGTGCTACCACTTCAGTTGGCCAATTTTAGCTCATTTGCACACATAATTCTCTGCCAAGGTGACATTATCAAGCACTCCCGATGATGAGGACGTTATTTAGGCCAAAGGAAAAAAAAAAGCAAAAATCCAGGCTGGAAATCTGAGCTGAAGATAAGGTTGTTTGACAATGAAACACAGCACAGAGATGGTTGTAGGGCAGAGCTGCTTTGGTCTCTGATTGAGATGCCTGTAGGTCATAAATCCATGGAGGTCAAACTCTATGGCCTGCTTTTAAAAACATTGCTAGAGATTTGTCATGGATTTATTTTTTGCCCTGTAGGTTTTAGGCTGGTGAGGGCGGAGGTTTTTGTTTGTTTTTGTTGTTATATTTTTCCTTCCTTGTTTTGATTCTCAAAAACTGGGATAGGACCAGTGCAGCTCCCCCAAGGCCCTGACTGCCCCAGGTCCAGTTCAGCCTGAGCCAGTTGTTACTGCAAAGTAAAACATGTAATTTTACATCCATTGGTTTTAAAGGTCACATTTCCCTGCTCATAGTGTTTCTACTATATATATTTTAGTAGCCTTCAGAAGCCAAAAACATCTTTCAGCCTCAATGGTCCTAAAGGACAGAAAACTGTGGAGGAATTTTAGCTCACTGCTCACATTACCAACATGATCAGGAATGGTGGGAGGTCCAGACAAGCAAACAGGACATGGAGGAGCTTGTAGGAACTGCTGGAGTTGAACTTCTCAGTGCATCCTCAAGGCCAGAAATCCCAGTGCATTCTCAAGGTCAGAAATCCCAGCAGCTAATCACAACTCATGCTCTCAGCCTTGGAAAATCCCAGGGCAGGAGGTCTCCTGGAAGAAGGAAAAAGTAGAGGAGAAAGGCTGAGGTTGATCTGCCATTTCTTTGCCATTTCTTGTTATTTTGAACTATTCAAATAAATGGGGAAAAGTGCCCATTGTTAAATGCTGAAATAAGTCTCAATAATTTTCTATGTTTCTCTTGATTTTCCAGCATTAGCTGTGAGTACTTTTAATGACTCTTTATGAAAACCTCTTCTGGTGTGGGGGAAGTTATTAAGCCTGTTACAAAGGGATTTTATGGTTTTAATTATAAACAGGTAATAGAGTCTATGTAAAAATTACCTTTTGACTTTGCAATAAAACCCATTTCCCCCAAGGTAAGAACTCCATAAAGAGAGAATTACACGGCAAGGGAGAGGAGAAGTCAGCTCTGAAATCACAAGGTGCCTCCACAAGAGCAGATTTTGAGAAGCCCTGGGGATGCACTAACTTTAGTCTGCATGTCTGTCTGTCTGTCTGCTGGAGGCCAAGGGAACAGCAGAGGGAAATGCAAGGCTCAGGCTGCCCAGACTGTCTCTGTCTACCTCAGAGCAGCCTCAGGACTTCATTAACCTCCTTAACAGTCATATCCCAACCACCCCAGCCCCACAGCTGGAGGCTGATGCACAGTGCAAGGATGGAACCCCTCTCCTTCTTCCCTTTCAGCTGTGCCATGGCTGGAAAGAGTCACTCTCTCCTTTCTTTCTGGATAATACTCCTAGATTTATCCACCCTGACTTTCTTGCTGTGATTTGTCAACTCTGCAGCAGTAATTGCTTGTGTCTCCACCACAGAGAAAGCTCCTGTCCTGCCAAAGCTTTCTCTTCCAGTGATTTCCACCACAAAGGAATAATACTTTTCTGCTAGCCCTGTCCTGGGCAGGTTGGTCAAACTCTGAGCTCTCAGTGCAGCCAAGGCCAGCAGCCACCACTGCCCTTTTCTCTGCCTTGAAGGGAAAACAGTGTGTTTGCATCCTGATGTCAGACATACATTTTCCTGGTTATTAGAGAAGGCATTTTCTTGGCACAAAGTCCCAGTGCTGGCGTTCAGTGCTGAGCTCAGCCGTGCTGGTCCTGCAGACTCCTTGTGCCCTTCAGGAAGTCACTTTATTTTCCTTCTGCTCTTTGTTTCTCCCCTCTTCCTTCCTTCCCTTCCTCACCTGTGCACACTGAGGACAAGCCTTTGATGAATGGGTTGTCTTTTAGCATAAGGTCAAGTGATCCAAAGAGACCGAGCTGCTGTGACTTAATGAGTTAATTACGTCACCTGCCTGTCAGCAAGACCTGATGGAGCTCTGGCTCCTGCCAGGAAACACAGCAAAGAGGTTTAAAAACAGAGGTTATGCTGCTTACAAGGGGCTACTGCATTTCCAGATGCTCTAGTGCAGACCAGCTATCTGTGCCACCTACCAGAAGTGATCAGTTATTTGACTAAGTTAATACCCAGTTGGTCAATATAAATTTGAATTCCTTCTTTCAGCTGGAAGACTGAGAAAGAAAGAGGTGAAGAGGAAAAAGCACAAGAGTGGAGACTGCAATTTGCTGTCTTTTAGCTCTCCCTGTACATCTTTTATAAGGATATATAGACTATTATGGCTCATCTGTATCCCTCTAATCATTAATGAGGTGCCTTCCATGCCCTAGAGTTAAAGTCATAAAAGTAAAGTGTGTTTTCTACTGCAGGTCCATTTCAGTTCTTTATACAAATGTTCTGTTGCCCTTTATAATGTATTCGCTATAAATCTTGACAGCATTATTTGTTTTGTTTTTCTATCTAAATGCAGTGTTGAGTGGAAATGGCCTCATTATCTTCCTATTTCTGAAGAGAATTCGCTATCTCTAAAAGGTGCTGCATTAACAGCCCTAGAGATAGAAATCCCTGTTCAGGGAGAAGAGGCAAACCCAGCTTGCCCTTCCCTGATGAAT
>NW_005054502.1:6056-6708 GCF_000277835.1 Geospiza fortis | reverse complement strand
CAGAGAGTGCTCACCCACACCTCATCCTTCCCCTTGCTAAAAGCAGTGCCAGGTGAAAGACTTTACCAAATCCAGGGAGATAAAAACTCTTTTTGTACAAACCAGGTTCCCTCTTTTTTAACTTGCAGACAGTTAGTGTGTAACAAGCTGAGCCTTGTTCTTTTATTTGTAATGATCACACTGATCACAATTGCACCTGACAGGTACCAGAGCTAACACTGCAGCAGGCTCTTGGTTCCTTTGAGCTCTCTCTGGCAGTGTCTCTGTGGCTCTCTTGGATGTTTCCTTGCTTTCCTTTCCTGCACTTTGTTTTTAAGCACTCCAGCGAGCTGCAATCCCAGCAGGGAACACCCCATACCCTGTGCAGCACCAGGGAAATTCTGCAGGTCACATTCCCCAGCTCCAGCAGGAGCCTGCAGGGCTCTGGTGTGGTGTTGAAGATTGCTATGCAAGATGTTTTCTATTGCCATCTGTATGGCAGATTACCCTTGTCAAGTGGGCAGTTTGCCTTATCTCTCTCTCTGAGTGACCACAATCACTCCTCCCTCAGGGGGACACCTGCTGATAACAGCTATTGAATGTCCCTGCATGGCTGATAAGAACTACAGCATCCCATTGGGAGATGTGAGCCCAGAGGGAGGAGCCAAGCATT
>NW_005054502.1:0-5879 GCF_000277835.1 Geospiza fortis | reverse complement strand
TATTTCCTGCTCCCATATTTTTTGCCTGAGAGCCCCTTAATTTAAAATTTATAGCAATTGGGAGGGGTGGGGAGGGTTTACATTCTCCATTTCAGGGGAGGCTCCTGCCTTCCTTAGCCGACTCCTGTCTTTCCAAACAAAGACACATGGGCAGGGCTGTGCTCAGCTGTAAAACCACAACAGGAAAAGTTTATCTGTCCAAGCACGGACGCCCAGGTGAGATTTTCCTTTCAGATTGGAGGCTGCCTGCTCAGCTTTTGCTCCTAATCTCATTTTTACCTTTCAATCCACCTGATATCCAAAGCAAAACACATCTTTCAAAAAAATGGATGTTTACAACTAACAGGCATAATTTTTAAAACACGGTGATTGCCAAAGCCTGCTGAATGAAGAGCCAGATAGGGAAGTATTTCACAGCTTCAGAGCTAATGAGTTGTAGACATTGGCAAATACTGACTTTTTAAATTAGAGCTGCTATAGTTCAAAGGAGACAGATGGTTTTATTTATGAAAAGGGATTTAAGGACCACACAGAGAAGACTACAGAAACACAATGTGTTGTTGGAGACCATATATCATAAAAGGTTATATTTAAAACAGTTCAAATTTCCAATACCCCTTTTCCTCCTTGCCAGCCAAATTCGGCGCAGCGGCTTTTTGAAATCCAGGAACATTTGTGCTCTGATAAAAACAAACACAAAACAAGAAGTTTGAGAGGTCACCTTCAAAGTTGAAAATACTGTAGAGTTCACCTTGGGCCTCATTCAAACCCCTTTGAACTATTTTCTGTTAATGACAGTGTGATTGTCTTCCATTCAACACTCATCATCTCAAACTATGAGACCTGAGTGATGAACACTTTGTCTTGTTTCGAGGTTCCTCTAACACAACAGCCAAGGCATCTGCAGCACCAAGCTCCTGCTAGGAAGGCTACAACAACCATTTGCCAGTGTTGTACTTAAGCCTCAGTTTAAAATAAAGCTTGATCATCCTTTAGGCCAAAGTTACAGAGATTTCAGCTGCTGGTTTTGAGCAGAACTCAAAGCAGCAATAGATAACATGGTTTTGGAATAGGAAGGAATAAAATCATTCTTGCTCAGAAAATGGCCCTCATCTCACAGGAGAGGTCAGAAACAGGGCAGACACGGAGAGCATTTTAATTCACCCACAAAGCATCCAGATCTGGCTCAGCCTGCACAGATTCCAGTGGGAAAGAGCCCCCTTGGAGACCCTGCTGGGAAAGCTGCTCCTGCACAGAGGGACAGGGAATGTGCTGACACTGTGATGGGCAGGACCGTGAGCCTGTGCCTGGTTTAAAATGAGGATCAAATCACAGCCCAGGCTGGTACATAGCTGTTTGTGCTCTGAGGGGACCAGCTCCTCGTAGGGGAAGATATTTGTCTCCTGCTGCTGTTATGTTCTTTGCCAGCTTTAAGAAAACTCCACAATCTCTTTGCTGTCAGCACAGCATATGTCTCCTCTGCTCTGCTGTTATCTGAACAGAATGCTGGATGGAAGCAATTTTCAGAAAGCACAGCAAATATTAACACATGCAGAAGTGCAGGGCATGGAGGAAAAAAATATCCCAGCAGTTATTTGACTCTCCTGAATATAGTGGGGCAGCTGAAATATTCATCAAGTTCATACTGCTCCCAACAAGGAGGCAAATCCTGAACCTTCAATTGTACCAAGTGAGTTGTTTCTCTGTCTTGCAGCCTTCATATGTCAGTGTTCCTTCTGCATTTGCCTGGTTTAGTGCCCACACCTCCAGCAAAGCTGGGCAAGCTGCACTGCTGTGTCCTGCATCAGTCTCTGGCACTGCCACTGTGGCCATTTGTGGCTATCTGAATGTCAGAGATCATTTGTGTAAATCATCTTTTGTTTTCTAGAGTGTGGGAACAGCACTGATGCAGTTCTGTGGGTCCTGCAGAGGACCCCAGGAAGTTTTGAAATCTTCATCTCTGGAGACCATGACATCCCAACAAGTCAATGAGCAGCATGCTCTGATGGGACCTGCTCTGAGCTGGGTCCCTTCCAGCCCAGCTGGTGGTGGAAACAGCAGTGTATGGCAGAGGCTGAACTTTTGCCACCCCACTGTCCTGCATGAAATGCACCCACACAAGAAAAGCTGCTGGTTTCTGCTTGGAGCCTGTTCCAGACAAGGAAGGATTATTTCCTCATCCTAACCTTACACACTCCTGTCAGCCAAGCACAGAACTGCCCTAAACCATCACTTTCCAGTGCTGCTTTTCCCACAGCACCTGGCAGATGTGAAAAGCATCTGCAGAGGGGAGGTTGGAGCCTCTGTGCCAGGTGAACCCTCAGTCCCCAAGCAGCAGAGGAGCCATCAGTGCCCTGCTGGTGCCGTCTGTGCCCCCAGGGGGAGGTGACAGCCACCACTGCACACCGAACCCTCAGCACCCACCCCTTGGTCACTGTCCACAGCTGTAAATTCCTCAAACCATGTTTGCAGCTGGAGTCCCCATCCCCAGGCAGTGACTGAGGCCAGGCAAGGTCTGGCTCCTGATTTAAAAGCTCTTTCCTCTCAGGCTTGGTGGCTGCTCCCCAACATTGACAGGTGTCACTGTGATATTTTCTGAAAAATCCTCTTTGCCCAGGATTCTTCTCCTGGGAAGCTGAGAAGCCTCAGAGAGAAATGAAAACAATAATTATCTGATTGCTTCTTGTGTGTTTTGCTGCTTTGGAATGTGGCTTGGACATTGCTTACCAACTGGTCATTGACTGATTGGTTTCATGGGAATTGTTTTTACTTAATGACCAATCACAGCCAGCTGTGTCGGGACTCTGAGGAGTCAATCACGAGTTTTTATTATTCATTCTTGTTAAACCTCTCTGTATCCTTCTCTTTCTTTAGTATAGTTTTAATATAGCATAATATGATACGATACGAATAACATAACATAACATAACATAACATAACATAACAATATATCAGCCTTCTGAGACCATGGAGTCAGATTCCTCATCTGTCACCTCGTCCTGGGGACCTCACAAACACCACAGACACGTTCCATCCCTGGAAGTGCTCAGACCAGGAGTGGATGTGGCTCTGGGGCACAGGGATCAGTGGTGGGCTCACCAAGGGCGGGTCAATGGATGCTCTCAAGGCTCTTGGAGGCCTTTTCCCACCTAAAAGAGTCTGTGATTCTGTGTTTTGTGGTTTGGAGGTGGAAGATCACTCTCCAAATTGTGCGGCCCATCTAATTACCATGGTGAAACGGTTGCAGACAGCACAGACAGACACACCCAGAGTATCTGCTGCTAATTAAAGAGCATTTAGGGAATCCTGAGCTGGATTTGTGCTATTCTGGAAGAAAAGACAATTCATATGAAGATCTCCCCACTGGAAAACAAGACTTGAAACCACAGGGACAGGCAACAAGCTGCAGACTACTGGGAAGGGAAAGGTCTGCTGGGTTTGACATTCTGTAATCTTTAAATAAAGTGTGATTTAGTCAATGAATAGGAACCTTTACAGCTTTAACATTAAAACCAGTCTGACTGCTGGCACTAAATGTAGCTGGGAATAAAGGCAGTAGCAAGAAATTGAAGGAGAATAGCACAGGAAAGTTAATTTTCAGCAAAGCATAAGGAGAGGGAGTGTGTGTGTCCATTTATTTTAGGGTTATGAAATTGGAGTTGGTTTGGTTTTTTTCTTTTTTTACAAGATTCCAGCAGAAGAGGATAAATGAAGATAAGTGGCTGACTCAGGCATTCTGAAATTAGCACTGTAGCTCTCTGTTATAGGCTGTCATTACTCTGTGGACTTGCAAAGTGAGAAAAAAATTGAAGCATTAAGTGAAGATGCCATTGAAACACAATGTGCAGTTATAAGGGCTAAGAAGCAGCTTGTCTTTATTGGCCCTTACAGTTTCGTTTTTAATTTTGCTACTCACTTCTTGTTTTAGAAGACACTGCTCTCCAGAGAGAGGGAAAAGAGCCACAAGGCCTACTGACCTCTGTCTGTATTTAGAATTTGTGTGTGCATTACTGTGCCACGTGGATTTATTATAAACTAATAAATAATACCTTAGATTTATAGAACACCTTTCTATTCCCAGAGATTCCAAAGCACTTTGTAAACAGCAGGACTTAATTGTCTTCTCACATTGCTTTTATGCACTCTTGACTTTAGGGGGATTGCTCTTGATTTATACTAAAAATATCCAAGAATTGGGTATCTTCCCTCTGGACCAGAGCTAAGAGGAGCCACAGCAATCTAAGATCACTAAGAAGCATGAAAAGCCATTTAAGACAGAGAATAAAAATTAGGGATTTTGACTTAACGGAAAAGAAAGTTCTGTAGAAAAGCAAAATATTCTAAGCCACACCTGGATTTGGCTGGGAGGCGAGGCTCAGAATGATTTTGTCCAAAGCACATTTATCATCAGTGGCCATCCTTGAGTTCATATCTGATGGAGGGAGGGAGGGCACTTTGGGACAGCCCTGGAGCACCAGTTTGGTGCCTGTGGCTGCTCACAGTCACCTCCTGCTCGTGGGGTTTCGCTGCAATCCTCCCTCCCTGTCTGGGCAGTGCCCATGGGGCCTGGGCATTGATCAAATTCCCTTCTATCAAAAGGCAATTCCCTGGGAAACAGCATTTGAAACCAATGCTACATTTTTGTCATTAACCTGTGAAGTGTGTGTGTTCTAATACATGGAGCAGAGAGATCAATGTCCTATAAAGAGGACAGTACAAATTGCAGTTCTGAGAGCAGTGTCCTTGGCTGGCAAAGGAAAGTTTTATTATCAGAACACTTTAAAAGAGCAGATTTCCATTTTTGCAAAAGCTGATGCTTTAAGAATCTTTGCCAAACCATTCAATCCACAAAGAATTATTCATTAGAAGAGAAATCAGAATACTATGATGTTTAAATATGTTTTACTATTTTGAACTTTCCCTTAAAGTGACTTTTTTGGTCCCACTTGATATTTGAAGTGGTGTAGTGCAAATAGCATTCAACCAAAACCAGGACATGGGGGAAAATCTAATTGCTCTTTCATATTGTTTGAATTTTCAGGCTTCCTAAAAATGGAATATTTTTATTTTAATTAGAAACGCTTTTTATTTCCAAGGATTCCAGCTGGTCTCCTTATTATCTCAGTTCTGCCACGTGGTGGTTTGGTTTTCTACAGATGGAAATGTAGACAGTGTGGCAAAGATGGCTGATGGATGACAAAAATCATTGATAATGGACAGAGCTGCTCAGGAAAACTGAGGCAACAACATTCCCATGGGAAGATCCTGCATTCCCTTTGCTGTGCAGCTTTTGTTTTGAGCAACATCTGAGAGATGTATTCAGCCATAAGCTCATGAGCAAGACTGAGGAAATCCATGTTTTTGCTTTTAGTAATTAAGGGCATTAATGCTTTCAGGCCTACCAGGGCTGTTTTTCAGTCGCTTTATAAACAACAGCTCCTGAGCAGGGCTGTGATGAACTAAACTGGGCTCCCCTTGTGTGTCCCCATGGAGAGAGCAGTGACTTCAGCCAGGAGCACCAGTTTGGGGTTTGGCAGAGCCAGAACAGCACCCCGGCCATCCCTGTGGCCACAGCTCTCCTCGCAGAGAGCAGCAGGCACAACTTCTCCAAGGATTCTTCCTGGGGAGGGCAGTGAGAAGCTCAGAGCAGAAGAGAAAACAATTCTTATCTCTATTCACTGCTCCTGTTGTTTGGCACATGTGGATTGTGTTATGGAGATTGTTTACCCAAAGTGATTTGTCAATTGGACACTGGTGAAGGTTGTTTTGATTTCTTGGCCAATTGGGTCAAAGTTGTGTTGTGGGTAGCTCCAGACAGGCACAGGTTTTTCTTTAGTATCTCTTTAGTGTCGTATTATTTAATATAATATTCTTTAATA
>NW_005054501.1:1184119-1189278 GCF_000277835.1 Geospiza fortis | reverse complement strand
CTCTGTCCCTTTCCATCCCACGGTGACCACGGTGCACTGTGTCACAGAGAGCCCCAGGACACACCTCCACGTGCCCTGGGGACACCCCCACCCCACCCAAACTGCCCCAGCTTGCAGGCAAGACCTTGCCCCAAGTGTTGAAGACACAGCCCAGCAGGAACTTGAGCAACGGCCCAAACAAGAAGCAGCTGCTCCTCAGCTCTGCCTGCTCAGGGCAGCAGAATGAGCTCCCACAGCTGCCAACGCAGCAGAGCAGGAAGGGCACCGGGGCCTTCCACAGGCCCTGCCACGGCCTCTTTGGGACCAGTCCCGGTGCTGGGTGGCTGGCACACTGGCGGAGGGGGGACACAGACACGGGACGTGTGGCCTAGAGCACCAATGCTGCTCTGTCCCCTGGGCAGTGCTGACAGCAGCAGCTGTGGAAGAGTTCCTGAGGAGGGGGTGGGCATTCAACTCCCTCCTGGGGGAACTGGTGGCAGCTCAGCTGGCCAAGTTCTTGCCATATCATCTTTTTGTCCTGCTCCATGCTGGATTGTTCTGTGTTCATCTTGCCCACCTCCTCGTGGAGACCCTAGCACAAACCCATGGCTTCAGACCCCTCATCCTGCCCTGTGGAGCCCGTTACACAGCCAGGTCAGCAGGGATGGATCCAGCACCTCCTGCCCAAGGCAGGCTCTCTGATGGATCACGGAATCCCATCTGAATGGCAAAGACCTGCTGCCACAGGTTCAAACAATGCCTGCGCAGGGAGGACAGTGACAGGTGCTGCTGAGGAAGTGGGGAGACAATGAGTAGGGGGAGCCTGCTGGGGGAGCTCCTGCTGCTCCAGCATGGCCTGCAGAAGTTTTCACAGGACTGCAAAGTTGATGCCAGCCTCACCCTTGATAGCAGAATCCAACAGCTGGTACAGGCTGATGCTGTCCATAGCTACTGCCCTGCCCAAAACCACAGCTCCTGCCCTGGGGGAGCAAGAGCCTTTGTGCCTGGAAAGGATCCTCTTGGGTAGAAGGAGCAGTTAGCTGTGACTGCATGGCAGATGATGCCGAGATAGCCACCCTCCCGAGAGCATCTTTCTCTGGAGAAGGTGGATAGCTCAGGCAGGCACCAGACCCTCACACAGTCAGTTGATAAACACAGGCCGATGGAGAAAGCTTTTCATATGAAAGTTCCAATTCTGTGGGCCATTTAATAACAAGCACACTGAAGAAATTCAGGGATAGAAGAGCACCGATCAGGGCAGAGTCCAGGGTTTATAAACAGTCAGGAGTAGGCGGGGTATTGCAATCTGAGGGCCAATGGCTAAAGGGACTAGGGGAGGAAGAAAGGCCAGGTAAGGAGGAAACAACCAACGGGGATACAGTGGAGGAGTGTCTACAAGGGTAAGCCAATGGGGAAGCTAGAGACAGTGAACTTTCCAGAACTGGGGAGGAGAACAGGGATGATGTCACTGAGATTATTAACATACAGAAGCAGAGGAAACCAGAGAACTGTGGGGAAGAGTTTCAGAGTGTCTCTCAAACAAGGGTGTCCTCCCATGGCATCCTGGTTTCCCCCTCACCCACCTGAGATGCTACAGTTAGCTACAAGCCTTCTGTTCCTTCCTGCCCAAAATCTCAGTGCCTGTTCTGGAGGTACAGGAGCCTTCCTGCCCAGAATGGTTTTTGTAGGGTCAAAGGGGTGATCAGCAGTTTCCTTCTGTCCTGAGAGGAGAGAAGCCTTTGTCCCAGAGGGGATGCTGTTGGGTAGGTTAGGTAGGATATAGGGTGGACATCTGGGAGCCTCCTTCTGTCCTGGGGGGAGCCTTCCTGCTCAGAGAGGGTGGTGGTGTGTAGAAGATGTGAGCAGTCAGCAGGCTCCTGCCTCATCTTCCCCCTCAGAGAACTGAAGCCTGAAGCACATCCCCATCCTCAGGCCATTGCTTCCTCATTGCATCTCCCATTCCTTGGCAGTGCCGCATGCTCAGCAGTGGCAGGTCATAAAGTCATAGAGTCATTGCACCCCCCTGCCACAGACAAGGACACCTTCCACCAGACCAGGCTGCTCCAAGCCCCATCCAACCTGGCCTTGGACACTTCCAGGGATCCAGGGCAGCCACAGCTTCTCTGGGCAGCCTGTGCCTGGGCCTCAGCACTCTAATAGGGAAGAATTTCTTCCTAATATCCCATCTAACCTTGCCCTTGGGCAGTGTGAAGCCATTCCCCTGTTGTCCTGGCCCTCCAGACGCTTGTCCAAAGCCCCTCTCAGTCTCTCTTGAAAGCCCTTTAGGCACTGGAAGAGGCTGTAAGGTCTCACTGGAGCCTTTCCTTCTCCAAGCTGAACACCCTCAGCTCTCACCCTTTCCTCACAGGAGAGGGCTCAAGGCTTTGGAATATCTCTGTGGTCTCCTCTGGATTTGCCCAAACAGCTCCATGTCCTTCCTGTGCTGAGCCCCAGGGCTGGAGGCAGCTCTGTAACACAGCAAATGTCACAGCACATACAGCACTTGAGATGGCCACCATACACAGAGCATCACCACACAATTTCAGAAAGCTTCAACCCATACAGAGTAACACCTCATCTCTTCAGAAGGCTGCAAGCATCGCCCCTTCTTGTTCTTCAGCGCAGCCTTTTATCCCCTCCTGTTGATGCACTGCACCTGTGTGCCCTCTGTTCCCTTTGGTGGTTGGTCAGTGCCCCTGGGCACTCCATGGCTCGTTCCCTTCAATAGCATTCACCTGTCCTGCACAGCTGTGCCCATTGGGGATGAAGCTGGGCCCCAGCCCCACTCCCAATTACCACAAACTGTGTTCCTACAGCTTTGCAGGTGTTCAGGTCTCACCCTGAACCCCTGTCCTTCTGCCCACGCTGTGGGATCAGCCCAGGACAGGGTTGGTTTCTGGGGGTGAGCACACATGGCCGAGGTATGTCCAGCTCTCACCCACCAGTACCCACAGGTCCTCCTTGGCAGGGCTGCTCTCAATCCCTTCTTCCCCCAAGCTGGATTGATGCTGGGGATTGCCCTCACCCAGGTGCAGCATCCACACTTGGCCTTGTTGAACCTCATGAGGCTTCCGTGGGCCACTTATGAGCTTGTCCAGGTCCCTCTACATCATTCAGTCCTTCAGGTGTGGCTTGGCGTCATCTGCAAACTGGCTGAGGGTGCACTCGATCCCTTCACCCATGTCATTCATAAAAATATTACACAGTATTGATCCCTGTACAGACCCTGAGGGTCACTTGCCTTCTCCTAAGTGTACCATGACACCGGAAGTCCATGTGGGACAAAGTGGGTGGCATCATGTCAAGAGGCAGTGCTTAGGATCACCATGATCATGACTAAATCTTGGATCTCTTTTTATTGCATGTAAAAAAACCAGTCTGCATTTGTACCTCTCTTTTCATGTGCTGCAACTCCTGAGAAACAGAAACAGATTTCCTCCAAACCAGAAAAATAATCTCAGAAAGTTTTCTTGGAAGAGTCTGGGGCTGCCACCCAGGATGTCAGGTCCCAAAACCATAGATCAAAAGACTGCAGATGCCTGGGATGAATCTTGGATAGATTCCAGAGCTGAGAGTTTCTCCAAAGGAGAAAAATCACCTCAGGTAACATCCTGGGAGTAGTCTAGGGCTGACACCTGGGATCTCTGAAATCGGAGATCAAAACACTCTAGAAGATCCCTGGGAAGAGTGTCAGAGTACTCCTGGAAAAAGCGGTTTCTATCAAACAAGAATTGTACTGAATATATCCTGTATCTCCTTGATCTCTTCTGCATGTGCTCAATCCAAAATTGCAGCTTGGAGCAGATTTTAACAATAGGTGAAATCCACACAGCCATGTCCTCTCAAGACACATCACTGCATGACACTTGAATAATTCAGTTTCAGCAAGAAGGAATTTAAATGCAGAGTAATATCACTGACAGGTGTAAAGATGTCCATAATTTGGAAAAGGCAAACAGGGCTCAGTTGAGACAGCCTGAGCTGAATCTTCTTAAATAAATAAGTTTTTCTGTCTTGCTTATCTGCATGAGCATCAGCAGCAGGATGAGGGAAGTGATCATTCCCCTTTAGTGAGCTGCTTCCTTGATTACATTTTTCTGTGGCTAATGCATTAGAGGAGGCACAGGTTCCCAGCATGGTTTGGTGGATATGCTGCTCGTACATCTGGGGACAGGCAACCCAAACCACAGGACACGAGGCTGCTGTGCCAGCTCCCCTCTTCCTGGGACACACACTAGCAGACAGAAAGGAGAACACAGTGAAGTTCCTCTTGCATCACCCTTAGCAATTTATTATCCCTTCTGACTTCCAGCTCTGACAATGACCTGTGAATGCCCCACAGCACCACGGTCTGAGCTGGGGGAAGCCTGGAGCCCTGGGGCTCAGGCTGTGCCATGATGCCAACCACCTCACAGCTTTCTGCTTCAGCTGCCCCTTCTCCAAGGGCTGGTGGTGACTTCACCTGGGGAAGTTAGGTGCCACCAGCTAGGGGACAGAACAGTAAGAAAATTAGGCAAAGCAATAAGAAAATTAAGCAAAGCACTCCTTTTCTCACACATCTGGGGGAGGACAGGTGTCCTTCCCCTCCCAGCACGGGCTCCAGAGTAGAGTGAGTAACTCAAAGGCCATCGCTGGCACCCACAGTACAGAGGTCAGCTCAGCAGGGATTGTGCAGTGCCCCCCAAGCCCCAATGGTGGGCATAGGGGAGACCCCAAATCCCACACTTTTGGTATAGACAGACAGCCTGTGACAATAAAGGCAGCCTTGCAACCCAGGATGACAGTCTGTCCAAATGTGGAATACAACACAGCTCGGCAGCTTCATCTGATCTTCCAAATGGTCTGAAAAGGCACTTCACTCCCCATCTGGGGATGGAGAACATACCTGGAAAAAACCTTAGAAAGGGAATGTTTAGAAGAGGTTCAACAGCAAGCAGAGGCTCTGCAGCACCGGCACAGCACCCTTCCCTGACAGAGGCAGCAGTCCACATGCTAAGGTCAGCATGGAGATGTCCCATGCAACACACACCGCCACGGCCCCATGCAGACTCCAGGATCCAAGACAAGTCCGGGGCCATGGCATCCCCAGCGTCCCAGGTTCAAGCAGACAGGGCTCCCTGCTCCTCCTGGCCTGCCCCAGCCGAGGGGCTGGCTCTGGCTGGGAGGCGGCCCGCCCGGGG
>NW_005054501.1:1176247-1183992 GCF_000277835.1 Geospiza fortis | reverse complement strand
TTGGGATGCAGCCGGCAGAACCGCCCCAGCGTCCAGATGGGGAAGATGTTGCGGTACGCGGTGTAACTGATGGCACATGACTTGTTGAACACCCCAGCAATGTTCTCCTGGGAGACAAGCAGAGAGCAGAATGGTATGAGTGACAGGGGACTGCTGCATGTTCAGGAACTTCTTGGAAAGACTAAAGATGTACCTGAGGCCAGTCCCCGTTGGGCAGCTGCTTATCCATCAACACTTTAATGCCCCTTTCCAGCACACTGATGTCAGGGTACCTACAAAGCACAAGGGAAATGTAAGCATCTTTATCCAAACCATCTGCAAACCCTCATCCACATGTCTGGGGAGTTCAACCACCTCCAGGCTGCCCCGAGCTTGACTCAGGCATGCTGAGTGCTTTGGGAAGGGATCCCCACAACCCCAAGACACGAAATACTATGAATATGGCACCATTTTCCCAGGCTGGAGGCCTGCAGTCATGCTCAAAAGCTTTGCTTGGCACTGGGTCACACCAGCCAGGCCCAAGGCCACCCAACCCAGCTTAATCTCTTTTCCCTGAGCACTGGGGCTACTCTTACCTGACAGCCATGAGCCCCAGCAGGGCCCAGCAGGTGTTGTGGATCTGTGACTCAGCACTCTGCACGTATGTGCGCTGCTCGCAGGACTCGAAATCCTCTCCCCACCCGCCATCTGCCATCTGCTTGGAGATGAGGAACTGGCAGGCCTGGGCCACCTCTTGGCAGACAGTCCTGCAAGGATGGGGGCCAGAATCAAGACAGGACTGGGGACAGAGAGTGTTTGGATGCCCACAGTTCTCAGCTGCAAAGAGAAGCAGTGCCCATGGCTGGGACTGCCCTGAGTTTGAGGGTGAGGCAGCAAGTATGCCCTGGCCATACTGCAGGCACAGGATTTGGGAAGAGCAGTCCCTGAGGCAGGAGAGTCCATGCACAGCCAGGGATCCATCCAGCCCCACCACAGAGTCCTACCCTGGCCCAGGGGTAGGGTAGGGGTAGGGCACCCAGACATTCCCTTCTCACCCGTTGTGGTATGTGTGCTGCATGCTGGCAAACGCCTCCAGACCAAACCAGGTGCCATAGGTGAAACAAACCCCCCAGCTCCTAGGAAGAAGGGGAGAGCAGCACTGTCAGGGGTGCAAGGCCCCAGGGAGAGGAAGGCTGCTCACAGAAGAGCAGAGCCAGGCACAGAGCTGCAGCCTGCCTTCCCCTATGGCCCAACCATGCCCAGTCCCACCAGCACCTGCTCCCAGCTAACTCAAGTGTCAGCAGAACTGGGACCACAGGAGCTGGAGCCACCCCAACCTTCTCTGGGTCTTGTACCTGTTCTACCTGGGCTGGAGGGAGAGTAACTGAGAGCAAAGCACAGCAGCTAGAGGAGGATCAGCCCTTCCTTTCCCTCCCACAGATCCTGCCAGCCAGGAACACTTGCCATGATGATCCCTCTCACACTGGGGCAGCCAGAAGAAAATGGGGTGCTGGGAACACCACTTACCCTTCCCAGGACCCATCTGCTCGCTGCTTCTTTCGACAGAAATCCAGGCCCTTCTGCAGAGTCTCCCTGGACAGGAAAGAAGTCATCCACTTCAGAAGCAGCTCAAACCCAGTGTTTGCTTCACTGGGGGCTCCATCAGCCCCTCTGAGGCTTTGATGGGTCTCATTATTGGAGGGCACAAGAGACAAGAGCATGCAGACAGGCAGCTACATTGTTCAGGAGGCCATGGCAGGCAGCTTGGGACAGTGAGCCTGCCTTCTCTCCTGCCCAGCTCTCATCTCTGCCTCACCTGATCTCCAGGGCTCGGTGCTCAGGGAACTGGCTCTGGAAGTGTTTCAGTGCCTGCATGACAGCTGATGTGCATTCCACGTATGTGTAGTCAATCATGATGTCACCTGCCAGCAGGCAATGGGTATCAGTGCCACAGCTCCTGTGTGGGCAAGCCTGCAGGCCAGCTGCTGCCAGCCTGTCCCTGACCCAGGGCACACTGATCCCCTGCCAGGCACCCACTGGGCATGGTGAGCCCAGGCCACTTTGTCCCTTCTCAGTGGGCAGGACAACCAAGCCCCAGAGCTGCCCTTACCAAACACCTCCGAGGGGCTCAGCAGCTCCAGTAAGTGGCCTCCTCGCTTGGTTTCATACGTGGCAAAGCCTCCATCTGGGTTCCTCATGCTCAGCAACTGCCCAGACAAGCAGAGAGGGGGTGGTACAACCTCATGGGCAGCACTACTCCAGTCTGGCCCCAAGCCAGCTGTGAGGATAAAGTCAGACCTCCAGGTCTTTGGGGCAGGCAGAAAACCCAGGTCCCAAATCACCGTGACAAAGGAAGCCCAACCTGGGCCACCACATGACATTAGGTCACACAGGCAGCTCTGAATCACAACAGTGTTGCCACACCAGGCCTCACACTAGCTCAGATCTAACCAGATCTAATACCAGATCTAACAATGCCTTGGGCCTTGGCTTCTCTTACAGTCTTGCATGCTCCTTGGCCTAATTTTTGCAGCTCTTACCACATTCACAGCATCAAAGAGGCGCTCAGCAGGCACAGGCTTGGCTATGAAGGGACACTTCTCCTGCAGCAGCATTACTGCCTTCAGTCCCTCTGCTGTGCAGTCTGCCACAATCCAGCCGCAGTCCCGCGTGCTGAAGGGGAAGCCACCCTGGAAAAGGATCAGGTGGGCTCAGGGAGCAGGATCACTTTCCCTCAGCCACCCTGTTCTTGGAAGATTCCTGATTCCTGTTCCCTCTGCCCAAATCCCTGCCCCAGTGATGCGCCCCTGAGAGACCAGTGCCAGCCATCATACCTTGTTCATATGGCGGTAATATTTCTGGTAGTCAGGTGGGTTCTCTGGGATCTGCAGGAGACAAGAAACAAGTGAGGGCAGCCTGGAGGTGCCTGGCTGCAGGACCATGGGCTGAAACCATTGCAGGTGCTTTTTCCATGTGGAAGTGCACAGAACCTGCCTTCCACTGAGGGAAGTAGACAGGAAAAAGGTCAGCTCTGGAGCAGGGAGAAATCACCTTTTTGCCTGATTTCAGCAAGTGTTTAAGCCCCCTTTGGAAGCTTGCCTGCCAGGGAACCATCTGCTTTCAATGCAGCAGCACCACAAACAAGACGAGTGATTGCATATGCATCAAGCTGTTGGTGACCATGACCCTCACCTTGAGCCACTGCTGGCCTGGCCAGCAGAAGCTGAGCTCATACAGTCACTATCCAATGATCCTGGGTTTCCCAGAAGGGTGCCTCAAAGATGAAGGGCAAATAAGCCTAAGCTCTCAGTTTTCCAGCCCCTCGAAGCTCAGGCAGACAACCCAAGCATCCCTGGGCCTTGCTAAGGCCCTCTCCATGCTTCAAAGATGGTTCCCTGAAAACAGGGAGTAGCAAACAGGAGGCTGGGCCTTGGAACTTGGTTAGTCAGCCCTTCAGAAGCTCTCTTCAGAAGGCAACAGATGCATCCAACAGGGTTCTGAGCACCAGCCAGGCCTGCACAGGCAGTGTGTGAGACACCACTGACCAGCTCTGCTCACCTGGGAGAACCGGAGGAAGCCATGGGCGTTCTGGAGGCAGGAGGTGAATTCAGGCATCTCCTGGGCTTCTGCCTAGAAACAGAGATGCACAGTGAGCTGTCAGCAAGGGGCTGTAGCCAGCCCATGTTCTCCCAGCTCAGTCACAGCATGCCAGGCCATAACAGAGCTCCAAGGGGGTGTACAGCAGGAACTCTGGTACTTGGGGACTCATGAGCAGAAACCATTTTCCCAAGGCCGCATGTAGCACTGAAGGGGGCATTACCTCCAGGAAGGCTTGGATGGCAAAAGCAGTATCCCAGAGCTGGGATCCGTTTGTGCCCTGGAAGAGAGAAAATGGATAGTGAGAGGCAGGTGCTAGCAGCAGCCTGAGCCAGCTGTGGGGACTATGGGACAGCACATCCCTCCCTCATTACCCCCAACAGCTCCTTCCTGTGTCATCCTGCATCACAGCTGACAGGCTGGCACAGATAGGACAGATGCAGCAGGTCAAGGGACAGCAAGGGAGCACAAAATGAGACAGCTGCTTCTGTCTGCTCTGTGCACAGCCAAGGCAGGAGAGGTGGCTAGCATTAACACAATGGATCTGAGAGAAGCAGAGCTCAGCCCACACTGAGAATCAGGGGCCTGGCTTTTTCCTGCCCTTCTCCCAGGACTCATGCGGATGGACGGAATGCCACAGGGAGGCAAACTAGCAGGACAGACAGTACTCCCTCCTGGCACAGCTGGGGGAAGTGGCAGTGAGAAGGCCATCAGGCACCAGAGGTGAGATGCCAGGAGCTCAGGCCTGGGATGAACACGCTATCCCATTACTCCACAGGTTGCCCCAGCACAGTCAGAGCTGAACTCCTGCAGCACTTCACCTGCATCTTCATGCCGTCGAGGCCCAGCCTGTGGGAGGAGAGAGCACAGTGCTGCAGCAGAGGCACAGTGGGAGCACCAGGAGGCATGTCAGGAGTCATGGTGTGCTGTGCCAGATGGGACACACTCAGCCCTTACCAGAGATAGTCAGGGATCCTGGAAACATGCTCCTGAAAAGCTGGGGAGTCCTTCCCTTCCACGAACCAGCGAACCAGCATGTTGATTGTCTTGGAGATCTGCCAAAAGAAGCATTGTCACTGCACTGATAGA
Organism: Geospiza fortis; assembly: GCF_000277835.1. Classification (NCBI taxonomy): domain Eukaryota; kingdom Metazoa; phylum Chordata; class Aves; order Passeriformes; family Thraupidae; genus Geospiza; species Geospiza fortis. The sequence continues at coordinate 1,179,327 of NW_005054501.1, read as the reverse complement.
GCTTCTTCCAGCCCCAGAAACATACATCCCATTCAACACAAAACTATCCAGAGGTTGTCTCGGCCTTGATCCCAATGTGACATCATCCAGCATGGCTGAGTTAGCAGGGCAGGTGCCATGAGATCATCTCCCTGGACCTCAAGGAGAGATACTCCTCACCAGAGCCACAGCTGTCCCCATGCCCTCTCCATCTCCTGTGCCCTGTTGGCATTAAGCTCTCGAGCATCAGGAGCAGGAGGAGTTGAGCAAGATCTGGTGATTATTACATGCCACACCTGCACAAGCTGGTCCTTGCAGAGCAAAGGGTGAGACACTAAAGGATTAAGAGCACGTGTCCTACCGGCCCGATGCTGATGCACTTGGTGAATCTGTCATCAGCCTTGATGTGGTCGTACAGCTCTGCGATGGCTCGCTGCCGCAGGTGGGTGCTGTGGTGAGCTTCATACACGTTCATGATGGCTGCAGGAGAAGAAAGGGACATGCAGTGAAAAAACCCACCCTGTGCAGCCATAGTCACTTGCTGTGGCAGGCTACACCCCAACGCACACAACGACCATCGACCAACAAGCATCAGGACGGAGCAAAGCTCTGCCCCAGAGTGGCCTGAGGACATGGGCACAAGACCCTGCTGCTCTCAGGGATGGAGAATCCCACGGATCACATCATTCCAGTCTCCATCCCAGCTGCAGGGCGTACACCAGTAGCTGGCAGTAGACCCTGGAGAGCTCTGAGGGTACAAGGCAGCCTCAGTCTTCCTGGCAGCAGCCCCTGCACTCACCGTAGGCAGCACCCAGCAGCCAGCTGTGCGGGGTGTACACATCACAGGCAGCCACGTTGTTCCTCTGTGCTGGCCAGTCTATGCTGCTGTAGTCCTGCACGTACAGCTCCTGGAGGAGAGAGCAAAGGGCAGCCTGGCCAGCCAGGAGCAGCACCTGGGGCAGGCACTGCTGGGAGCTGGCTCAGACACCGTGCAGCTTATGAGAGGCTGGCTCACAAGAGCATGGCCAGCACTGCAGGTGGCCACAGAGCCATGTGTCCCTGTCCAGTGGGATCAGCTCCCTCCTTACCTGCCTCAAGCTCCGTATGAGCTCGTCCTCTTCTGCTGACAGACGCTTAGCATAGCAGTAGCTCATGGGAAGGTAAACCTGGCGGCAGTGACACCAGAGCCGTGACGGATGCGCTGGAAACCATGTGGGAAGCAGCCTGATTGCAACAGAGAAAGTGCTGCTGTGAGGAGCAAGGAAGGCAGAGGGCCACTGGAGAGAGGTTGTGTGGAATGCCCAGAGCAGGGCAGCCCTTTCCCTGTCCTCTGCACTAAGGGATACACACACAACCTGGACCTGCTCGGATTCCCCCTCCAGCAGGGATACTCCCTCCTGACACCACTCCAGGCCCAGCTGACACAGGGCAGGGAGGACCTCAAGCTCAAAGAGGAAGGAGAGAAGCTAGTTGGGACACACATGGGACACTGAAGGCAGAGGCCTGCACTGACAGTTAATGGCATTTGCTGACAAAGCACCAGCAGCCCTTGGTACTGAGCAGCCCCCGATTTCCTCCATGGATGGTGCCAGACGCTTTCCCTCTCTGACACCCAGCAGCCCTCTGAGTATTCAGAGAGGGTACAAGCAAGGGTTTAGGGCTGGCAGCCACACGTGTGGCTGTCCCTTCCTGCTAGGGCCCAGTTCTGGCTGCTGGAAGATACTGGTGGCAGGCAGGGAGCACATGAATGTGTTAGGGACCCTGTGGAGAATGCTAACAGAGCTGTGCTCTGGCATCTCCCTGGGATGCAGCGTTCACTGCCATCCACCTGGCCTGCTGCTGGCTCCCAGCTGACAAGCAGCCTGAGCACCTCCAGTTCCTGGCTGTAGCTGGAGTTATCCCAGCCATCAGCAGCACCTGGCACAGTTCTGGGTGGAGGCTGGTGGCAGGACTGACACTAGCTCCTCTCTCCACAGTGAGGGGGGCACATACCACATCTCTGGGAGAAGCGTGTTCATTCCCTCCCAGCTGTAAACGTTCAAGACAGCCAGCCAAAACTTGCCCCAGGAAGGGATTCCCACAGCACCTCCTGCACAGAACAGTAGCAGCTTTCAGGGTTAACACAGCCATGCCAGCTCCCAACTTTCTTCCCCATTTTTGGGAGCACACTACTCAGGCTGGGATACATGTCCCAAAACAAGGCAAGCAGGCAATGGCACAAAAATGCAACACAGCTTCCCATCATTAACTGAAAACGCAGTTGCCATGAAAGGCAAGTAAGAACAACAGTTCTTCCACTGCCTGGCAGCCCCCAGTGCTCCCTGCAGTGTGGCCAGACCTCTCTCACCAGTGCACCAGCCCCATGGCTGACCTTTGCTGTGCAGGTTGACACGGGCCCGCACAACGTCAGGGTCATCTGGTCCGAGCCCCAGGATCCTCAAGGCTACGTAGTTGAGGGCTGTGCCAAACACTGTTGATTTATCTTCCACGTGTCTGTCAGGAGCATACACAGAAACACCACATCCATTAGTCAGCTACTGCCACTAGCCAGACACAAGCCACTGCACAGGGCTGTCTTTGTTAGGGTGAAGTGGGATCCCAGGGGTGACTTTGGAAAAGAGGGACCTGACTAATACAGGAATAAACATTTCTCTGCACTACCCTGTCACACATGATGCTTTGGGATATAGTGCCCCAGATGAGATGTGGCCAGACTTGATGCTATGGCCACCTCTGTGACAGCGCACGTGGAGTGCTGCACAAGCAAGCCCAACCACCCACAGCTATTACACATGCTGAGTCTCCCTCCCTGAGCCTGGGCAGATCTGACAGCAGCTCTAAATCCTGCACCTTGGAGCTGCCATCACCCAAAGAAGCATCTTTGGTACTCACAAGCCCCAGCCGCCGTCCGGGAGCTGCACAGAGCGCAGGTAGCGCACCATCTCCTTCCGGAACCCCTCGGGCAGCTGGATTTTGGCCGTGTGGCAGGTGATGAGGAGACCTGGATGACCAGACAGGCCGGCACTGTAGAGAGCCGAACCCCAGGGCACTCACCCCCGGGCAGGTGCCCAGGCATACCTGGCAGCAGGAACAGCGGTCCG
>NW_005054501.1:1172526-1175300 GCF_000277835.1 Geospiza fortis | reverse complement strand
GCCCGCCCCATCGCCTCCCGTCCCCTCCTGCCATGGGACGTCACCCCGCCAGTTGCCGGGGCCCGACTTCTCACTCCCACTCCGTCTGCCCGCGGCACAGGAGTGCCATCCCCCTCACAGACCCCGACAGCCGAGCCGTCCCTTTGGGTGACAGCGCCAGCCCCTGGAACGACTGTCCCCGCCTCCGTGCCTCCCCAAAGTCCAGGCGTGTGGTTTCCATCGTTAATGGAAATAACAAAACAAAGCCGGCCCAGCCATGGGCGCAGTGGGGCTGGGGAGGTGTGTCTGGGAGCAGTGCCAGCCGTGGGCACAGTGGGGCTGGGGAGATGTGTCTGGGAGCAGTGCCAGCCGTGGGCACAGTGGGGCTGGGGAGATGTGTCTGGGAGCAGTGCCAGCCGTGGGCACAGCGCACCCTGACCCGGTGTGCCCACGCTCCCGCTGCCCCCATGCTTCCCCACTGCTGACTCACCATCCTCAGCTCTGCTTTCCCGGGTGTCAGGCACTCTAAACACCGGGGCCCTGCCCGCTGAGGAGGGCTGTGGCCGGCAGGGCTGACACCCATAAAACACTGTGTTGTGCTCTGTAGGTGAGTCAGGTATGCTCACTATGAACCCTGCCCTGGTCCCTCCAGCACGGTTCGGGGGTGTCACCTTCATGCAGGTAATGCCGTGGGACAGCAGTCCGTGAGGAGATGGCAGAGCTCCTCCTGTCCGGTCCCAGTGACATGTCCCCATCTCTCTCCTGACACCCATCCCTGCCTTCCCAGGCCAGTGAGCAAGAGGGTTTCAGTCCTTCAAAGCCCCTTGGCTCAAGAAGGCTCCCCAAAAGGAGGCACACAGGGATTGTAAATCCCAGATGCTGTACTTGCTGCTATGCTGTTGGAAGGGCTGGGTGGACATTTAATATACACTTGTTTAAATGGAGTGATAAATTCCTTTCAGCCTTTCACAGTGACCTGGTTTCTCTCCTCCCACAGAGGTGGCACCAGACCAAGTTAAACTGGCAGAAAAGCCCCTCCATGTCTGTGCAGTGCCCAGGGACAAAAGAGCAACTCACAAATGTGGCATCCATCAACATCCCAGGTCAGAAAAATGCCTGTCTATTAATACTTCTATGATCATTAATACTTACAGTATATAATGCACACTAGAAGTTTAATTTAAAATACTCCTCTTCTGACAAACAGGTGTTCACTCATGTCCAGAATAACCTAAGGGATTATCTGGAGAGGATACAGTGATTTTATTTGAGAATTAAAGAATTAATTTGTTATTTATTTCATAAACTAGGCTTAGATCACTCAGTTCAGCCCTGGCTGTGTTCAGTAACAGCAAAATGTTTTTTGGATGTGTCTGGACTTCTCCTGGAGGGAGAATGGATGGGGAGAATATCTTTGACTTGTGGCTCATCCCACTGGTCCTCAGTAGGGAGAGCTGTGCGGATTCTCTTGCACAGTTTATATGAACAGAGAGAACTCTAGCAGTTCACTGACATGGGTGTTGTATTTGAGGGTTAATAGTCTTTTTTAAGACTCTCTAATTAATTTATTTTTGGGTTAAGAAAAATAATTGCCATGATGACTGCCTGAAATGAGGTTCATGAAAGTATCCACTTGTCCGTGGGTGCCAAAATCTTAAGATAATTTATAGTAACATTTGCCTAAGGGGAGTGTGATGAAGGATGAACAACTTGGTTTTATTTTTCTGTCTCTGTACAACCCACCTGCACCAGACATTTTTAATAATTACCAAATTCCTGTTACTTAGGCATTGTTTTCATCCATGTTTTTCTGTGTCTGATCTCAGCTGGATTCAGCCAGGAACTAGCTCACCTCTGGCTGCTGTGTTTGTAGGTGCCAGGGAACCTGCTCCCTGCAAAGCTGCTGTGTGTGCTGGCACTGAGAGGGCAGCCCTGCAGAGGCAGAGGCAGTTTCTTCCCCCTCCCACCCAAATTCCTCTGCTTTCATGACTTTTTTTTTGTCCCAGTTCAATGACCGCTGGCATTTGTCTCATGGTCTGGCAGAGCCTGGCGCCACGCACACCCGAGAGACAAAGAAACAGGCTGTCTTTTCTCCTGGAATGAGGAGCCCACATTGTGAGGGAGACAGGCAGAGGGCTTGAGTGTTTTGCTCAGCCTTGGGCATTGAAAAACGCCCTGCTTCTTTAAACATATCAGCCCAAAGCTCTGGCAAGGAAGCTCTGACCCTGAGGAAAGGAGCCCCAAGGCTGCACCCTCCTGTTCGACGATCAGAATATGAATTTTAAAATAACAGAAGCAGCTCTTTGGGCAGCACTGAAAGCACAGCTCACAGCCCCACACTCATAGCCAGACCTCCTGGACTGTCACAGACTGGGTTAGGGATGATCCAGGCTAGGAGAGCAGTCTTTGCAAAGAATATGAGCCTGGACAAGGATCAGGAAAGTCTCTTGGAGCTGCTCATTAGCAGAGGCAGAAGAGGGTCAAGGTTTCTGGTGTTCACATCTGATCCTGCTGCTCCTTCCCATCCTATCAGGACATCATTCCAGATCATCACCTGTAAAATACGAAAGTCAGAATGATTTGGGGTGAAATGGACAGCAATAACCACCAGGAAAGAGAATTTCAAGACTCTTCAAGTTTTGATCTGTCAAATGATACTTTTTCTGTTCCATTTTAAGGAAAGGTCACTTTCCAGAATGACGTCAGAATATGGTTTAAGGAGATGAGCTAGGACCTTGTCTCTGACTAGAAAAGGTTTGCTTTAATGCATTTCTTGGCTGAGGACTGAGCTAGAG
>NW_005054501.1:1171683-1172459 GCF_000277835.1 Geospiza fortis | reverse complement strand
GCTCTTACAGGAAGGCAAGTCCTCTTGGAAAAAATCAAATAGTGCAAAATTGCTGACAAACTACCTCCACACTAGAAACACCACTACTAAAAGCATCCCTGCTGTCCCTGCTTGCCCCACCAGAGCACAGATAACTGCTGTAGTTTGCAATGCCCTAAATGCAAGAATTTCAGTGGTCAGGCAAATATTTAGAGTCAACATACTCAACCTTAATGCCAGGGAAATTATTTTTCCCCAAACCAGTGTTTGAGCCTGTTACAAAAACTTCCATGAGCTGATGTAAGGAAATGATCAGTGTAGATGGGGTTTTTTTTTACACCAGTATGTGAAGTTTTTTAAGTAACATGGTTGGTGTTGTATCAGTAGATTTGGGAACACAGGAACTGCCAGGGAATATGTCTGTCCAGCAACAGGGTGTAGATAAAAGTGCATTTAATGCCAGTTCATGGTGGCCACTGGGCTGGCAGGGGACATGTGAACAAGTTTTGTATCAAGACCTCATTTAAAAAAAAGTTTGAGATAACTTTTCAAAGTTTCTGAAAAGGAAAGATTTTTTTTTTCTAGCGTGAATCAGTATACAAACAATAACTCATCTTTTTTCTGAGTTTCGCATGTTGATTTACACTTCCCTTCTCAGAATTGGTTCAAAATATTTGCAGTTTCACTTGTCTCTGGTGTTAGGTGGATATTTCTTGAACATTTCAACATTTCTTGAACAACACATACAGAAAAGTAAAAGTCTTATGCTCACACTGACTGCAAAACCTATTTTCATT
>NW_005054501.1:1171059-1171630 GCF_000277835.1 Geospiza fortis | reverse complement strand
TGTTGCGTGGTATGCTTGGTAAAGCTGAGTGAATTGAAATAACCTTATTTTCCCTGTCTGGCCTGACTCTACGATCTTAAAACAATAGAAAGCAGAAAAAGTGTGTTCAATATTAATAGTGAGCAGTAAACAGAGTGAAAAGATCAGACATACAAGAAATCGCTATTTTTGCACACTCACTGTTCAGAGCAGAAGTGCAGCTTTAAAGAAAGCATTCACATCTTTGAATTGCAAGCTTGATTCACAGAACATTCTGTGTTCTGTGAATCAAATGAACAGAGAGTAGGCATTCTATCTCTGAAAAATATGAACAAATAAACGGCACCATAATAGATTTATTTGTAATGCGCAACAACTGCGTCTAGGGATGATCTCCGTTTACTGCAATACATTTTGAAACGGGATATATCCCTGCGTACGTGTCACTTATAAGAATTGGCTGATTGAAGTACAAGCAGGTAAAAAGGAGAGCAAGCGAAGCAGGCGGTGTTTCCCTGTCCCAAGGGCGGCTTTCCAACGGCTCCCACGTGTGCGTTGGGTTCGCTCCCCGCGAGCGGCTCTGCGGAGCGGG
>NW_005054501.1:1158107-1171036 GCF_000277835.1 Geospiza fortis | reverse complement strand
GGCAGCAGGGAGGTGAGAGGGGCCGGGGGATGCCGGGGGCTGGCCCTGCCCGCGGGGATGGTGGGTGTTGTCAGGGCAGAATCACCGCTCCGCATCACCTCTGCTCGGGAGCGCTCCTCAGCCTTGCGCACGGGCAGCAGGCAGGGCTGGTGCATGGAAAGGGTATTTCTGTTGGGATATTTTCTGCCTTGTCTGGTAACAGTCTTTCCGTTCGGGCACTGAGTGCTGGGCGGGGGAGGACATCAGCGGTGGGATCAGATTCAGTACCTTGTGGTGGAGAAACAGGAGCCAGGTCGCAGGGCAGGAGACATTTACCGATGGGATATGAACGAAACGAGTGCCGGGCAATAAGGCTTCTTTATTTTCCCAGCTTTTGGGTTGGCAGCTCTCCCTCTCAACCGGAGATCAGAGTCTCTGTGGTTTGTCTGTTTGTGAAGTCTGCAGGGAACGCTGCAATCCGAATTATTATCATATCCCAAGAGGGTCTCCAGACCAAGTGTGGGAGAGGGAGGTTCGAGAGTGTTCATTTTGACCTGCTGGCACGCATCGAAACTGGTTCCTACCGGGTTCCCCTGACTCTGCTGGGCTGGAGACAGGGCTGCAGGCAGAGGCACAGCCGAGGGGACCTGTGACAGCAGGGAAACCTTTCTGAAGCTCCGGAGCTGACCCTGTGCCTGCCCCTCTCCTCGTCTTGTGGCTCTGCTGTCTTCGAGAGCCCCTGGCAGCAGAGTTTTGGTTTCTCGCGACCTTCCCCCCAAAGCCAGAGCTGCTGCCAGTGCCTCCCAGCAGAACCGCGGTCCGACCTTGCTGCTCCATGGGCGGAGCCCGGGGTGACCGTGCTTCCCAATCAATGAATTGCTGGAGCTTGCCCAGGCTGGCGTTCCCACCGTCCCCTCTGACCTCAGGGCCGCGCCACGACCATGTCTGAGCTGGAGAAGGCGATGATCGCCATCATCGAGGCCTTCCACCAGTACTCCGGGAAGGAGGGAGACAAGCACAAGCTGAAGAAATCCGAACTGAAGGAGCTCATCAACAACGAGCTGAGCCACTTCCTCGGGGTAAGCACTGCCCTCCCCGCAGCCCAGCTGGGCTCAGGGGCCATCCAACAGCCCGGCACTCCCCAACTCTGGCCCCCACAGAAGCCTTGCACAGGTGAAGAGGTTTAGTTACACAGCAGGACATTAAATCCTTTGCCCCAGCTCTACAGAGCAGCAGGATGAGGGGAACAGCCTGTATGGCAGACTGGGGTGTGGGTTGGATATTAGGGAAATTACCTTCCCTGACACGGGGGCACAGCCTTGCCCCAAGGGGCTCAAGATGTCCCTTCCCAGCAGCACAGCTGTGGCTGCAATTCCCCAGGGCACAGGACAGTGCCCCACCAGCCTGGGAACAGCCACAAGATCTTTGGGATGTGTCTGAGCAGAGATTCAGCCAGGAGAGCACTTGGGAAATGGGGACATGTTACTGTCTGGGCCTCGCTGTGGTCCTCCCCAGCTTTGGCTGCCTGTTTCTATCCCCTCAGGAAATCAAAGACCAGGAGACTGTGGACAAAGTCATGGAGGCACTGGACTGCGATGGGGATGCAGAGTGCAACTTCCAGGAGTTCGTGGCCTTCATTGCAATGGTCACTACTGCTTGCCATGAGTTCTTTGAGGAGGAGGAGTGAATTGGGGGGAAGCAGGTGAGCCCCTTCTGCTCATGCTGGAGAGAGGCAAGGCAGCATTACTCCTCCAGGAGCAGGACTGGCTGTGATTACAGACACCTTAGAGTTCAGCTCGTGCTAGACTTAAGCAGCTTATTAAAAGTGCTGTGGCTTTGTGAGCAAGAAACACTTGTGTGGCTCAGGAGAGGCTGTTGGCTGGTGCCCATTGGGCTGGGGGCAGTGAGAGTGCCTTGTCTCAAGCTCCTTCCCTGCTGTTTTCAGTCAGGAATGTGCATGGGGCTAGAAGCAGAGGGATGCTGTGATCCAAGCTTGCTTGTGAAGGAAAAAAGGAAATTCAAGGGTTGAAGAAGAGGTGATGCAGAGGGGCTGGTTTTGGAAACTTGCTGCTGAGCCCACTAGCCTGAATGGGAAGGCTCCCAGTGATTCCTGTGGGCTCTGGGCACGGCCTTAAAAACCAGCTCCTGTCCCATCACAGGTGCTCAGCAGAGCCCACCCATTTCTTGGTACATTGAGACACCCTTGGCTTGCAAGGCAAAGTGTAACAATCTAAAAGCATAACCATCTGACAGCTCAGGCTTTCACTTGTTGATCAATCCTGCTTTTAGCAGCCTGCAGAACTGGAAGCAACAGCATATGAGGCTCCTGCACTGAGGTCAGCTCCTGGGCCTGGGATATGCCTGGACAAAGTGTCCAGGCTCAGTCAGAAGGGAAGTGGGAGTGGCTCAGTGTGACCACAGACCAGGCACAGCCTCCTGAGTGTGTGGAAATGACAAAGAATAAAACATTGGTTTGGCCTCTGGTGAGAAACGTGTCCTTTTGTGCCAGGCTGCTCTGCACTGAGAGAGAAAGGCTGGGGGATCAGGGCTGAGGCACTGCTACAGCTCATGCCTCTGGGGTTCTCGTTGGGCACTGACCCCTCTTCTCTTCTTGGTGTCATTGTGACTGGCCAGACAACATCGACTGTCACCAGCACCGTGTTCCAGCTGGCTGCCCACACTGCCAGGAGTAGCTGCCAGGACAAAGGAACACAGGGGCCCTCTGCAGGATGTCACTGCTGCTATTGGGGACATCCAGGGGCTTGAGGTGGTGAGCCCTTGCAAAGCCTCAGCTAAACCCAGAACAACCCCCGCAAAGCCTGAGCTTCTGTCTTTCCAGTTTGCACCTGCCATCCAGCTCAGCAACACCCGTGAGCTGGGCCTTCCTGCAGCTCCAGCAGTGACAGATTCACAGCAAAGATGCTCTCAGATGGTCCTGGTTTTACCTCATTCCACATATTATAATGATTTTATGCACAAAATGACATCTTTGGACAGGCACCATCTTGCTATTCTGACCGGCCTCCCCCAGGTTGTGCAAGGGGACGCTCAGGCAGAGCCAGGCACACAAGATGCCATTGTTTCGTTATGTGCAGTGCTTTTAAACACAAAACACATTTTGTAGGATCGATTCTTGTTCATTTCCTAAATCTACTGTCAGTACAAATGGTTTCTGTAAGTGCCTCACCTCCCTTGCCTTTTCAAACAAAACACTTGCCTTCTTTTAAATGCCTTCTTTTAAAGACTACAACTTAATTTACTTCCACAAACAAGCATCTAAGTAAAAACAGGTGGTTTGGTTAGGAATCCATGAAAGTCTGGGTTAAAAAATGCAGATGACATGAATAAACCTCCCAGGGCTCCTTTCCAAGATAGAATGCCCTGTAAGCACAGAGTGTTCTGCACACTGTGAGCTGATTGTGGGCCCAGCAGTCTGACCCATCTGCTGCACCTCAAAGAAGTGTTTGCAGTGAACTTTGTGTCAGGGAAAGGAACCTCTTGGGAACACACCTGGGAGTAATGCTGGTGCAGCACATCATTTTGTCTAGATAAAAGTTAAACCAGACACCCTACCTCCCATAAGCCGCATTGCAAGAGGGACAGGAAGAGTTCTTTTTGGGATTTTTTTCCCAGCCTTTCCAAACTGCTGCAGCTGTTAGAAGTGACATGAATTTTAAAAAATTTAATTATTTGTTTTAATAAATTTTGTTTTAATTAATCAGAACCAGTATATTAATTATAAGCATGTTAGTCTTGTATCATTTAAAGCCAGCATTTAGCAAAGTTGTCTAAAGTTACTTGTATGGAAACACAGCTTGGGAAAATTTCTGACACATTAAGTTTTGATAAACTAAATCTGATATGCTTCAATGAACAAGGCCTGGGAGATAAAGATGTATTGTTGAAGCTGGACATCTGGAATGCAGAATTTAGGGACTACAAGGACATTTTGCAGAGACCAGAAGAGACTAACAAAGACTCTGTCTGTGTGTTGAACAGTCTCTACTGGAGAAAACAGATACTAAAGCCCCTAAAAATATGGACTGATTAGCATGAACAGTGAGGAATCAATGACCAATAGACCACAGTATACTAAGAAATGAAACATAATTATGCAATTTAGAAGCAATGAACATAAATTTGTTTGCTAAAAATGTAGAAATAGGTGAAAAAGTTTTGTATCCGTGCCTGTGTAGAGACTGGAATTTTGTCAGCCATTTACAAACCCTGGCCAGGAATAAAGAACTGCCTCACTCTCCAGCACTACAAAGACACTATTAGAGGACATGAAGAACACATTTTTGTCCTTGCACATTTTTCTGTGCAAGACATCTATCCAGATCTTCAGTCCTTGTGAGGCTGCAATGTGCATGGTGGTACTTCGAGCTGAAAAGGACTGTGCAGAGAGCACTGTGCTCGACCAGCTTCTTGAAGGTTTTAAAAGAAAAGGGGCTTCCCCTTGAATGTGGCACAAATACAAGTTTCCAGAAATTTAGACAGCATTTCACAAGTTTCAGGGGCAAATTCAGGGCAAGCTTGTTGTCCTGGCACAGCTCTCTGAGCTGGGTGCAGCGTTCTGGCTGTGAAAGGAGCGTGGCTGCCACTGGCCTGACAGCTGAATTCCCAGTCCTAAGCTGGGAGTCTTAAGGGTGAAGTTAAACAAGAACTACTTGTGCTGCTACCTGTTCCTCTTCCAGCCCCTCTGTGGAAACACCTGTGCCTACCTTGAGGCTCTGAGATCCAGAGAACACAATGGTAGAGGAAGCAGAGAAGGGAAGGACAGAGAGCACCGGTGAGTTTGATGTGGTTTACGTGCAGCAAGGGGAAGGTGCAGCCCTGCACCGGCTTTTACTTCTAAAGCCTTTTTCTATGAGAGCAACTGCTGGACTTTGCAATGAAGATGTGAGTGTGAAAAAAGTGATGCCAGGTCTGTCTGGGAAAGGAGACAGAGAGCATTGTGTGCAGTTTAAATGCTGTTAATAAGAGAAGGAGGTACTTTGAGAACCTCTTCTGTCTTGACACTTCCATCTGCGTGACCTCTAGCTGCTTGGACACGGTGACATTGAAAGTATGTGAAAGTGATTGTGCTGTGAATATCAGGTTGCACAGGAAAGAGGGTAGGTTGGCAATTGCCTTCTGTCCCGGCACATCTGTTAGTCAGAGCTGCAGCTGGAAATGCTTCGCTGTAATGATGGACTCTGACACTTAGAGAGAACGTGCTGGTGCTACATATACAGTTTAGGAGGAAAATGTGAATCACTAGTGTGTTTTGTCCAGCTTCCAGACTGCAAAGGGACTATAAAGGCCAGCAGTGGCTTTCTGTTGTAGGACTTTTTCTTTGCTAGCAGCTGCTGGATATTTTGAAGGGGTTTGGGGTCTCCGAGAGTTAAGAGTGCAAGATGGTACATAGATCTTGAGGGAAAGTGCATATCTCCAGGGAGCTGGATGCAGTTCAGTGGGTGTGAGTTACATGTTGAGCAGCTGGCGGCACAGAAAAGGTTCTAAAAGGAAGAGGCAGTGCTGCAATTGCCTTTTATTTTGAAGCTTATAAACTGTGCAGCCAACACAACCACACGATAGCGCTGTCGACTCACAAAACAAGGACACGCACCGAGCTTGAAACCACCCCCAGGACAGACCCAAGTCAGAAATGTCCCTGCTCTCAAATCACCTCTGTCAGGACAAAAAGGTTTGGCTGATCTTCCCCTTCCAAGTACAAACTCTACCTTGCAGCACGTTCAAATGGCAACTCCTCTGCCCTAACAAACCTTTTCACTCTCAGAGAGTCCAGTATCAAACTTGAAAACATCTGCCAAAAACAGGGCTCACTAAGTATCAGTGGAGAAAGCTCTTTGCTGCCTACAATTTCAACTGCACCTATCAAACTCCAAACACACCCCCTGCTATAGCCACTTGCCATCTCAGCTCTAGGTACCATCCTAAGCCTTCAGTCTCACAGTCACGATCCAAATGGAATGGCACCAGGGACTGCTCACATGCTAAAGCTACAAGACAAAAACTCAACAGCTGGGCACCTGCATTTCTACTGACAGTTCAACAGCTCTAACCCAGAGAACTTGGGAAAAGCTTTCAAATTCACTGAGACTACCCAAAGTGCCCATCCAAATTTGCATTCTTTGCCAAAGAGAGGAACTAGAAGCCCATCTCAAAAGAAATGGCATGCCCTCCTCCAAAATCCAAAACATCCAGGGCTTGATCCTATACAAAGGTGTCAGAACACTGTTACAGGACATTACCTGCGCGGGGCACTAGATACGCTGCACACTAACACTCAGTGTAGCTGCTTACCTGGTCCAAAAGAAGTGTGCTGCCAGAATTTCAAGAAGGCTGCCTCTGAGAAGTGGAAACCACATGCCAAATTGAATCTTTCAGGAGGGAGACTGCCCTTCAAAGATGGATACTGACTCCATGATTGTACAAATTGAGTCAGGGCTTCCAAACCAAATATGCCAGGGTAGAAAGCTGCTGGCACCCTGGAGCTGCATGACACAGCTTCTTACCTGCACCTCCAACAATGGGGCTAAGTTCTTTCCTTCCCATGAGAAAGCATTGCCATTCCCATTCAGGAAGTCACCAAGCAGAAGTTGCATACCACGTCCAGCACTGACTGTGTCCAACAATGGCTCCTACACAGAAATGTCTTGCTGGACTGCACTATGCCCTTAGCTTCTCACTGCTGTGCAGCCCTGTGTTCTGCCTCTCTTGTCATCTCAATCTAACTGGAAACACTTTCAGCACAGCAGCACATGGCTGCCACTGGCCTGACAGCTGAATTCCCAGTCCTAAGCTGGGAGTCTTAAGGGTGAAGTTAAACAAGAACTACTTGTGCTGCTACCTGTTCCTCTTCCAGCCCCTCTGTGGAAACACCTGTGCCTACCTTGAGGCTCTGAGATCCAGAGAACACAATGGTAGAGGAAGCAGAGAAGGGAAGGACAGAGAGCACCGGTGAGTTTGATGTGGTTTACGTGCAGCAAGGGGAAGGTGCAGCCCTGCACCGGCTTTTACTTCTAAAGCCTTTTTCTATGAGAGCAACTGCTGGACTTTGCAATGAAGATGTGAGTGTGAAAAAAGTGATGCCAGGTCTGTCTGGGAAAGGAGACAGAGAGCATTGTGTGCAGTTTAAATGCTGTTAATAAGAGAAGGAGGTACTTTGAGAACCTCTTCTGTCTTGACACTTCCATCTGCGTGACCTCTAGCTGCTTGGACACGGTGACATTGAAAGTATGTGAAAGTGATTGTGCTGTGAATATCAGGTTGCACAGGAAAGAGGGTAGGTTGGCAATTGCCTTCTGTCCCGGCACATCTGTTAGTCAGAGCTGCTGCTGGAAATGCTTCGCTGTAACGATGGACTCTGACACTTAGAGAGAACGTGCTGGTGCTACATATACAGTTTAGGAGGAAAATGTGAATCACTAGTGTGTTTTGTCCAGCTTACAGACTGCAAAGGGACTATAAAGGCCAGCAGTGGCTTTCTGTTGTAGGACTTTTTCTTTGCTAGCAGCTGCTGGATATTTTGAAGGGGTTTGGGGTCTCCGAGAGTTAAGAGTGCAAGATGGTACATAGATCTTGAGGGAAAGTGCATATCTCCAGGGAGCTGGATGCAGTTCAGTGGGTGTGAGTTACATGTTGAGCAGCTGGCGGCACAGAAAAGGTTCTAAAAGGAAGAGGCAGTGCTGCAATTGCCTTTTATTTTGAAGCTTATAAACTGTGCAGCCAACACAACCACACGATAGCGCTGTCGACTCACAAAACAAGGACACGCACCGAGCTTGAAACCACCCCCAGGACAGACCCAAGTCAGAAATGTCCCTGCTCTCAAATCACCTCTGTCAGGACAAAAAGGTTTGGCTGATCTTCCCCTTCCAAGTACAAACTCTACCTTGCAGCACGTTCAAATGGCAACTCCTCTGCCCTAACAAACCTTTTCACTCTCAGAGAGTCCAGTATCAAACTTGAAAACATCTGCCAAAAACAGGGCTCACTAAGTATCAGTGGAGAAAGCTCTTTGCTGCCTACAATTTCAACTGCACCTATCAAACTCCAAACACACCCCCTGCTATAGCCACTTGCCATCTCAGCTCTAGGTACCATCCTAAGCCTTCAGTCTCACAGTCACGATCCAAATGGAATGGCACCAGGGACTGCTCACATGCTAAAGCTACAAGACAAAAACTCAACAGCTGGGCACCTGCATTTCTACTGACAGTTCAACAGCTCTAACCCAGAGAACTTGGGAAAAGCTTTCAAATTCACTGAGACTACCCAAAGTGCCCATCCAAATTTGCATTCTTTGCCAAAGAGAGGAACTAGAAGCCCATCTCAAAAGAAATGGCATGCCCTCCTCCAAAATCCAAAACATCCAGGGCTTGATCCTATACAAAGGTGTCAGAACACTGTTACAGGACATTACCTGCGCGGGGCACTAGATACGCTGCACACTAACACTCAGTGTAGCTGCTTACCTGGTCCAAAAGAAGTGTGCTGCCAGAATTTCAAGAAGGCTGCCTCTGAGAAGTGGAAACCACATGCCAAATTGAATCTTTCAGGAGGGAGACTGCCCTTCAAAGATGGATACTGACTCCATGATTGTACAAATTGAGTCAGGGCTTCCAAACCAAATATGCCAGGGTAGAAAGCTGCTGGCACCCTGGAGCTGCATGACACAGCTTCTTACCTGCACCTCCAACAATGGGGCTAAGTTCTTTCCTTCCCATGAGAAAGCATTGCCATTCCCATTCAGGAAGTCACCAAGCAGAAGTTGCATACCACGTCCAGCACTGACTGTGTCCAACAATGGCTCCTACACAGAAATGTCTTGCTGGACTGCACTATGCCCTTAGCTTCTCACTGCTGTGCAGCCCTGTGTTCTGCCTCTCTTGTCATCTCAATCTAACTGGAAACACTTTCAGCACAGCAGCACAATCTGGGTGAAAAGAAGACATGAAGCACATGTTTTTATCCTGGCACATTTTTGTGTGAGACTTCTATTGGGATCTTTAATCCTTATGAAGCTGTAATGTACACAGGGGTCCTTTGAGCTGAGGACTGTGCAGAATTGATCCCTGTGGTCTGAGTGCCTACTGACACATTCTATGCTGGTTATTTCAAGCTGCTGGACACGCTGGTGCCACTGATGACACACAGGGTGTGCACGAGTGTTGGGGGCTTCCTGCCCCTGCTGGGTATGAGCCCCATCCTCCTCCCTGAGGGGCACAGGTGCTGACAGTGCTGGGTGCCAGACTGTGCATCCATCCCCCCCAATAACCTCCTGGCTATCCTATCCCATCTGGCACAGTGGGGACTGCACCAACCTTCCTGTGGCTGGCCCTGAGCCCCCCTCCTACAGCCCCAGCTATGCTGGGCAAGGTGAGGGGTCACCTGGGCAGCTAGTGAGTAAGGGTGGCCCTTGGCTTTACTGCTGTACAACGGGCTCTTCCCATTGCCCTGCCTGCTCCCTGAGCCTGCCTCTGCTTCCCTGCTCCCTGTGCTGGGGGAGTCTCAGCAGCTGGCAGGGGCACTGCTGTCTCCTGTGTGTGTATCCCCAGCAAAGTGTACTGTCCTTGCTTTGGCCATGCCATGCTACCCTATTTCACTCCATCTCATCCCATCCCAACTCCCCTGGCTGGCAGGGACATGTTCACATCCTGACCTGTTGTTTTCCAGGGCACCCTTGGTTGTTCAGGGAGTCCTATGAATATGGCCCTTGCCCTCCCCAACCCTTCTCACACCCAACACCCCCTCTCATTCTCATCTTTCCTTCCCAAGGGACACAGGGGCCCATGGGATTCCTGGCCTGAAGGGGGACAGCCTGCAGAGAGAACATTCTTTACCCTGACAGCTCTGGAGAATTCAGCAGCACAGCCTGATGAAGTTGCTGGAGGGCATCATCCCAGTGCTGCTGTTTCTGCTTTTCCTTTTCAGCTAGTGCTTCCTCCCTGGCAGTCATCAGCCTGGATCCGGCACCAGGCCTTTCTGTCCAGCTGGTGCCTTCTGCAATGTCTCCCAGGGGATAAACTGCAGTGGATGTCTGGCTGCAAACCAAGCAGAAGGTGTGCCTGCAGCTGGAGCTCAGAGGCCTGGAAAGGCTCAGCCATGCAAGGAGCAGCTGCTTAGCTGCAGCATGGCAGTGACATCCTGCCAGCCCTGCCCTGCCAGCCCCATGGCAGAGGTGTCATACCTGACACAGTGATGACAGCAGTGCAGCTTGGCAGAGGCTCAAAACACAGAAAATTCAGGAGCATCCGGGCTTTACAACTGCTTTACCTGCAAAGCAATTGCAGTGAGGTTTTGCATAAAAAGCTCTTAATGCATTAAACTGTCTGCAATATGAGTGAGAACAATATGAGTGCCAAACCAAGGTTTTGACCTAGCAGCTTAAGTTTCAACATTCATCAAGTCAGATTGGCAAGAGCTGTTCTGAAATGTTTAATAAGCTTTTTGTTTTAAGATTTACTTTACAAGGCAACTTGTATCACTTTCATCAGTATCTCAATACAAAAGTCTTACAATGCTTTGTTTGCTAAAAAACTACAACATGGAACTGGGGGTTAGGGAGTTGTCTCCTTTTGCCAGCTGTTTTGGGAGGAGGGCTGTCCCACAGCCTGCTGCTGGAGGCTGCTGGACTCAAACAATAAGTTACACAAGTTCTGTACATAATTACAGTCAGAGTATGCAGCTGTATTATACACCACAGGTAAACACCACCAGGGCCCATAACTACTATAAAGGAGAGCTTTTTCTTGAAGATTTCAGAGTTTATTTGACCATGGATAAATCTAATCTATCAGGGGACTGACATCCATCTTTCTTAGGCACTGGTCCAGGCAGAATTGCCTTGCAGAGAAAACTGGCTCATTTGCAAACTTGTGCATTATTAAAAAAAAATTATGTAGCTCTCAAGTCTTTAACAAATTTATAAAAATAATTATTTGCTAGTCTTGTGCCTACCTTCAAACACAGAATTACTTGAATAGCTTCATATTCTCTTTCTGCATTAGGTTCACTGCAGTATTAGAGCAGGCAGAAACTTCAAAACCTTAATTAGTCCAACTGTGACCCAACCAACTGGATATTTTAGCCTGAACAAAAGAGTTTAAATACAACTCCAAACAAAACAAAGTTTGTACCACAACAGCTCAAGCTAACTAACACTGAATGGGTTTTCCATGGTGGGGAAAAAAAAAAGTTACTATTTCAAGTTTTAGCACAGAATATTCAGGGAAAACATTTTGAAAGCCCATGCTTTGTAAACATTTATACAAATCATTCAGAGTGGCTTTGGAATGGATTTTCAAATCCTTGGCATTGTGCAGGGCAGGAATTAACAGCTCACACTATGAAAACAAGCAACTTTGACATGGAGTTAGAAGAGCAAGAGCACTGAAGGCTCCTGCATCAAGTACTTAAAATTGAGTATTACTTTGTATTTTATTATAAAGTTTATAGCATTACAGAGTCCAGCATGGCACCATAAGTAACTTTGTTACAGCATTTGTTTTTGCTTGGTACAAAAAAGCTGATCAGCAGCATAACTGTTACACTGAATCCAGGACTGGAAGGGGTTGGCTTCTTCTGAATAGGGATGAGTCAGTGTTTTAAAATAAAAAGGCTGCATTTTTAAATCTCAAATATGTGCAAAATGCCTTTCAGTAGAGAACGTGGCAGAGGTGTGTGCAGTGTTGAAGGATATGCCCCAACCCCAATACTGCCCATATACTGCAGTCACGTGGAGGGTGAACTCTGGATGGTTACCCACGACTTTGGGTGCCGTTTCCAGGAGTCCTCCTCACAGCTGGTGCTCTCTCCCCACCCCACTCTGTGTCCTTTTATGCAGTGCATCAAGTACTGACATTCATAATTATTCTCTCCCCTCTGCCCCCTCCCCCTAAAATAAAATTGGTCCATGATAGTTCTAATAAGCTTCCTTCAGGAATTCCAGTAAACTCTCCATCCTAAGACAGCTGTGACTGTTACAATGGGTTTATGAAAGCAAATGCAATCTGGGAGATGAAGGGCTGCATGTAAAGAGAAGTATCTCCATTTTCCTAGGGTCTTCAACAGCTTGTAAAAACAAGAGCATGGATTCCAATGTTATTATGAGGAAAGCCCCTTGGATTTTGGTGCTTTAGCCTTGATGTTATTTGCTGTTTTCACATGTTGTAGGCAACATAAATAGGATCCAACTGATCAGCTAAAAATCCGTCTCTCAAGTGCATCCGTTGTTTCTCGCCGCGGGAGTTGATGGGAATGACCCCGGGATCCACGATGACCACGACACCAACAATGAGATAATGCTCTTCCAGGACCACGTTGGTCACCAGTGCCACCAGGTCCAGTGCTTCCTGCTCTGAGCCTTCCAGCTCCACCACCACCACCAGCAGGTTTGTCCACGTAAACACAGCACTGTTGGCATGACACACGTGTTAATGGGGAGGAAAAAACTCCTAGACAAGTCACTAAAAGAGATTATTAAAATAAAGACAAGGCTTCCCAAAGCTTACAACTAAACCTGAATGCTTTGAGGCTGGAGAGGACCTACAGCCCAGTTATATCCATAACTCATGAGGGCCAAATGGGAATAATACATGTGAGAAGACATCATCCATGAAATCCCTGAGATGTGTTTACCACACCCACAGGTGTACATTCTGACACTGCCAAGGAACTTATAAGTTGTTCTGCTTTAGAAGAAATAAAATGATAGAGAAGAATAATGCAGTGGTTCTTACCATTCTGCAATGCTCTTATGTGCCCTGATGACAGAGGTTTCTATGTCGATGGGGTGGTACCTCATTCCTCTGAGCTCCAGTGTTTCATCCAAAGAGCCCACCACATACAAGGCATCGTGCCTCTCTGCAATACAGCACACACATTTCAACATCATCACAGCTACAGGACAAACACAGTCACTTGTAGGTGCTTATTCCTGA
>NW_005054501.1:1155862-1158094 GCF_000277835.1 Geospiza fortis | reverse complement strand
CTATAATGCAAGCTCTAGCATTTGAGAGAATTAAGAGCTCATGTAGTACTTCTGCCTATGACTCCAAGCAACTAAAATCACAATGAAAAGCATTTCTGGGTCATCCAGTTCTGTCCTTTCTCTCATGTAATGTAACCTCTGTTCATAAACCCAAGCAAAATCCACCACTAAAACATCTTTTTGTTCCACTATTCTTACCAGAGAAATTTTCTTCTTTGATCAACACAACCACTTTTCCAATTCCCAAATTTAACTTCTTTTTTTAACAGCTTATATCCACTTGTCCTCATGCCAGTGAAATTCTACTCAGCTTCTTAACGTCCCACAGTTTACAAAGTAAGAACAACTCTGTCCTCTCCCCAGCCTCAGCTTCGCTAGGTTAAATAAGCAAAGCTCTCCTAGACCCTCCCTGAAGACCCTACCCTACTCTCAAATTCATCCTTGTAACTCTGCTCAGTTCAATTTTGCCTTTCCTTAGTTAACTATTTTATAGTCTTGCTCAGTTGTGTTACTGGAGGTGAAAATCATGCTGGGAAGTTGTATTTCATGTATACTGTAAATTCACTGCCCAAAGCCTGTTAAAAACTAAAGGACAACAGACATTGTTCCATGGTGATAAAAATCTCTGTGAAATGTGATTTTTCAGAAAGCTACAAGGCACCACAACTTGCTATTGGGATTCAGTGGCAGCAGTCAGGACACTGACACCATTCATGTAGACACCATTCATTTAAGTCCAATCACAGAAAACCAGCAATATACAATTGTTACTAAGTTACAAACATCCAAACTCCTTTCCTTAGAATGTTCAGAGACTTATTTCTTTACATCTATAATAATCAAGAGCCGTATCTGCTTTGTATTTTGTATCCAAACAGAGCAGATGGAAGATAAACTCTTCCCAAATTCAGACATTTTGGCTTAGATTAAAAACACCCAAGATTAATAATTTATTTTATATACTGGAAAGTTTCCTGTAGGGGGATAGAATATAAGAAAGTAAAGATAGTGTACAAAGTAATCTTATCCCTAAGGAGTTGCAGCTGGGCCAATTATCAAAGATTAGCAACAGGCCTGACTTTAACAGGGCACAGATGAGAAGAAGAGTGCTATAAAAAAGTGGGGTGACTGGTTGAGAAGGGAACTGGAGTCAGTTGGCTACTTTGTGAGGAAGAAAGAGTCAGTGCTCTGAGAGCTGCCCATGAGAAACACCAAGAAGGTGTGGAACCTTTGTGATAAGGAGCCAGCAGTATGGAACCCCTGTGATAAGATGACAACATTCTCCTCTAGACCTTTAACTTCTGAAAGACTGCAAAATCACCCGTGTCTGTGCACCTCCTGAAGCTGCTGAATGATAGAACACCTCCCCCTTAATTCAGGAGTCTTCTGTGAGGGAAGTCAACGTAAACTTGCTGGGAAGCCCAATCTTTGCTGGCTCAGCCCCCTCCAGGAACCTCACTGCCGTGCTCCGGCAGGTGAGGTGAGAACATCTCCTCCTGAATTCGGGAGTGTTCTGTGATGGAAGTCAGCACAACCGAGCTGGGCAGCCCAGTCTGTGCTGCTCAGCCCCCAGGAGCTGAGCCCGTGCCCCGCAGCGAGGTGTGTCCGTACCCCCGCTGGCGTCGGTGAGCTCGGTCCGGCGCAGGAAGCCCAGGTAGCCGGTGCGAGCCCACAGGGTCTGCGTGTCCCCAAAGCTCAGGCGCGCAGTGAAGTGATCGGCGTGCAGCGCTTCCTCTCCATACACCGTGTAGTAACCAGTGGCATTGTGCGGGCTGCTCACCCATATCTGGGGGAAAAACCAAATCCAACTGCAATGAACACAGGTTATTGTGCCAGGCACGGAGAGCATCGCTAATTCATTTAAAAGATCTGTTTCACTGACCATTTTGACCACTCCAAAATGCCAGTGTTATTATATAAAGCATTATCTATATTATGTATAAAAATATATATATATTTATTATTATATAAAGCATTAACTTCTGACCAGAGAAAAGGAGTTTCATGTAATTGGGAGATGGTAAGGGCCATAAAAAACTGAACCAGGCATTTGGCTTACTGGAAAGGAACACCTACTAACCTATTAGCTGGGCATCTTATTACACAATAAAAGATGCCTATAAAAACAAAGGTCAAACCAAGCAGCAAATTACCTACTGCTGCTGCCCACTAATGGGAGTACCTCCCCAGCTGTTCTAGCTGCTGGGCGGACACAGATTGTGCACCCACATG